>NC_056747.1:718959126-719136626 GCF_019279795.1 Protopterus annectens
GGTCCTCACTTCAAACTACCTTCTTACCTCCATTGAAAAACTGCACCATTTTCATCATAACCACTCTCTAAAACAAACATCAATTTACACACATATACCCTCTAATAGACATACTAACATAACTTCCATTCCCAGTTACCTCCTACTTAAATACCATAGACTCTCCCACATTAAATACAATTTACCCTCAATAAATAAACTGAAAATTCAAACTAACCTTAGGTATAATTCAGCAACAAAACTAAATAATCCCTCCTTAAAAGACGGTGACATCCACCCCAACCCTGGCACTACCAACCCCACTATCCAAACAACCCACCCTAATCTCAATAACTCTCTCCTAATAGGACATCTTAATATCCAAAGCACTAATAATAAAGTAGCCCACCTCCATGCCCTCCTAGATACTCACTCCTTTGATATCCTCTGCCTCACTGAAACTTGGTTGAAACCAGAAACTAAAGACAATGAAATCATTCCCCAAGGCTACAATATAGCCAGACAAGACTGAACAAAACGCAAAGGTGGTGGAGTAGCAGTTCTATTTAAAGATGGACTTCATATCCCCACCCTACCATCTAATTCAACCCAGAATAATAACGCAGAAGTTCTTATTACTAAACTTCAAATCAGCACAAAGAAATCTTTATACATTATCTGCATCTGCATACCACCCGGAAATAATATCACTACAATAGAGGCTATTCTAAGCTGGGTGTCCTCCACATATCCCCAAGAAACAATAATACTAGGCGACTTTAATATTGATTGGAAAGGTGTTAGTGCTGAAAATCCTACATCTCATATTAATCTCCATGGCTTTAGCCAAACCATAACCTTTACAACCAGAATTAACAAACCTAATAAGAAAGAGAGCACCTTAGACTGGATACTTATAAATAAACAGAAACAATCTTACAAGGTAGGAACTCTGCCAGATGATGTTAGTGATCATTTTTTGACCTACATCATAAGAGAAAAGAAGGATCTTCCCAACCTCCACACCTCTAGGATAGCACACTCTACCAAACACTTTAACTCAGAATTATTTCAAGCTGAGCTTAAAGCCTGCAACTGGAACCCTTTAAAAACCCTTCCACTTGAAGAGGCTGTGAAGTATCTTAACTCCAAATTCTTATCTATACTGGATAACTATGCTCCTAAACGGTCCATTAGAATGAAGTCTAACCCAGCCCCATGGCTTACTAATGAAACTAGACATCAAATAAATTTTGCTTAGGAACAAAGTTTGGGCTAAGTGGAGAGCTAACAGAAATATCTCTGATCATCTACATTTCAGGCAGCTCAGAAATAGTACAAAAAAGGCAATACTTAAAGATAAAAAAAACTACTACTGTAAACTCCAACAAACTCACCAAAATAATCCTCAGAAGTTCTGGTCTAGCATTAATAAGCTCCTTTCCCCGGGTAACTCCCGAACACCCACCCCATTTGATGCAGATCCAAATACCCCCCCATCAAACTGCAAATACATTTAACTCCTTCTTCACTGAGACCATACAATCTCTAGCTAGTCAACTTATTCCAGATAACTCAAGCCTTTCCACCACCTCACCAGTCTATCTACCTAAATTCAAACTACAACCCATCTCTACTACTCTCATCTATAAATTTATTCAAAAACTCAAGCCATGCACTCCTTCTGCTGACCAGCTACCTTCCCAATATCTCCAAAAAGCAGCCAAAGTAATTGCCTATCCTATATCCATCCTTATAAACAGGACAATCCAAAAAGGAACCATTCCAGATATTTGGAAAATCTCCCACATTATCCCATTACATAAAGGTGGGAACTCAAATGACTACTCTAACTATCGGCCAATTGCTCTTTTATCACCCTTAGCAAAAATTATGGAAAAATGCATTCACCAACAACTACTACATCATCTTTCTCAAAATAACATAATAGCAAACTGTCAACATGGCTTTAGGCCATCACACAGTACCACTACTGCACTTCTATCCTTTACAGATACCATCAATAGAAACTGTAATAAAAACATCCTCTCATCAGCACTCTTTACTGACCTCTCCAAAGCTTTCGACATGGTAAACCACACCTTCTTAATCAATATTCTTGAATCTCTTTCCTTTGACTTTCAGGCTGTTAAATGGTTCAGATCCTACCTCAGCAACAGGCAACAAGCAGTTCTCTGTGAAAATCAAATTTCATCCTTCTTGCCAATCACCACAGGAGTCCCTCAGGGCTCCATTCTTGTACCACTTCTTTTCTCATTATTTATCAATGATCTCCACGTAGCAATTCCTCAAGCTACCTGCATTCAATATGCAGATGATTCCACACTAATATGCTCAGCAACCTCTCCATCTGAACTATATTCTCTCACGCAAAATGTTTTCAACACTGTGGAAACATGGTTTACAAAACGTTGCCTCCTTCTTAATGCCATACCCCCACTATCAAGTCCTCCCCCATAGATTTCTCAATCTCTTCAAATAATGGCACTATTATTTTTCCAGACTCTACCACTAAACTGTTAGGAATATCTATTGACAATAACCTCACATTTGATTACCATATAAATAACACCATTAAAACAGTCAACAGAAAAATAGGCTCCTTATATAGAATAAAACCTTTCCTAACCCCAGCAGCCAGAACCAAGATTGCTCACTCCCATCTAATCTCAACTCTTCTGTACGCTTCACCTATTTTTACCAACCTAAAGAAAACTAACCTTAGCAAACTAGCAACTTCCTACAATAACACTGCCAGATTCGCTACTGGCAATCCCTTTAAAACCCACCACTGTTTTAATCTTAGGAAACTAGACTGGCTGGAATTCCAAAACCATCTGATAATACCCCAACTCACGATTGCCCACAAGATATTTTACCAACCCAATAACACCCCTATACTCACCAAGCTCTTAATCCCCTATAAAAATCTGAATTCCCTACGTTCTTCTAGCAAACTCCTCGCTAGCATAACAAATTCTAATAATATGGCTGGTGACTCTCTGTTTACTAATGCAGCAGGAAAAAACTGGAACCTGCTACCCAATGAACTAAATCTAATCCCATCCTTGTCACTCTTTAAACAAAAACTTAAAAAACACCTCCAAATGCACTGGTTATGCCCTTGTAGCAACCCTGACTAACCACCCTCTTCACATCTGTTTCTTCCTCTTCCAACCAAACTTGCAAACATTTTAATGCTTAGTTATGTATGCAAGACTGACACTGTTTAAACTCTAACTTACTGCCAAAATCTTTCCACCTGATGTGAATACTTGCACATGATTCTTACTGTGCTACATTTGTTTTTGCTTTCTTAAGTGTAAATATTTTTACCGTTGCTTTTCGCAAGTGTTAATATCTTTAGTATGTAATAATTACTTGTATGTTTCTCTATTTTGCTTTTATTAATCCTTTACCATGTAACAATATTTCATACTTTTTATATCTGTTTGGAGCTTTTCTCCCCGGGCCTCTACTGAAAATGGAAATATATCCAGCTAGACTAGCCCGGTTAGCAAATGTAAAATAAAATAAAAATATCTATCTATATATATATATATATATATATATATGGGTCTATCTTACTACGTCGACAAGTCAGAACGCCGACAGCGAGAACACCGACGCCAGAAGATCAGCGGAGAAGACCGACGGATCAAAACCCCGACGCTGAGAACATCGACATGGGAAAAGGCTGTGTATGTATGCGGTAGTGACGGACGTTAGGGTGCGAGTAAGGTAAGTGTGCGACTGTGATAGTTTGTGGGTTAGGGGCGGGTTAAGTGAGTTAGGGTTAGGCGCGGGCTAGGTAAGTGTCGACTGTGATAGTTTGTGGGTTAGGCGGGTTAAGTGAGTTAGGGTTAGAGGCGGGCTAGGTAAGTGTGCGACTGTGATAGTTTGTGGGTTAGGGGCGGATAAGTGAGTTAGGGTTAGGCTGGCTAGGTAAGTGCGACTGTGATAGTTTGTGGGTTAGGGGTTAAGTGAGTTAGGGTTAGGGCGGGTTAGGTGAGTGTGCGATAGTGGCGGACCTTAGGGTTAGGGTTTGGGTTAAGGTTGTAGGTAGTTGTGTATGTGAGGTTTAGTGTTGGTTTGTAAGGATTTTGGTGTGCTTGTGTTGTGTGTGTGCTTTTTGGACCGGGGATTTGTTTTGTTTGTTGCTTGTCGGGATTATGGTGTGTCGGGCATGTGAGGTTTCGTGTTTGTGAAATGTCGGTTATGTGGTGTCGGTGATTTTGTTGTCGGCGTTTTGACATGTCGACGTAGTAAGATAGATCCATATATATATATATGTATGTGTGTGTATGGGTTACCCTTAGTACGTCAAAAGGCCACTACATTGAATTCCACTTCACCGACACGGCAGAACATCAACAAATGAAAAGCCGAAGTTTCCCATACGGTAAGTTACCATTTGGCCATCCACCTGAACTTTGCCCCATACCCCTGTGGTAGTGCATTCTCAGAGTTGGAATATTAAGTTAGGGGGTGTAGGGGGCGTAGCCCCTCACATTTATGTAGTCGGTTTAATGGCAGTTTTTCAGTTCTGGATGGCCAAACGGTAACTTACCGTGTGGGAAACTTCGGCTCTTCATTTGTCGATGTTCTGCCGTGTCAGTGAAGTGGAATTCGATGTAGTGGGCTGTCGGCGTACTAAAGGTAACCCATATATATATCTATATATATATATATATATATATATATATATATATATATATATACACATATACAAACAGAGAGAGAGAGAGAGATACCATTCTGTTGAAGATGCCCTTTCATCGATGACTGAGAAAGCTGGTGCAGCTTGTTGAACTTTACTGACATTCTCACACTGAGATTGCTATACAGTGGGAACTAGAGAATTTGCCCTTACCCTACTGTAATACAATCTTGGAGATGGTATATTAATTAGCAGAGGGCATGGTATATGCAGAGAGGGGCATAACTCTTTCCGCTTCCTGTAGAAATGTGGGATACCACCCAGAAACAGTTTAAAAAACAGAGAGTGCCAAAATGATGGAAAGTACAAGCAAATTGTTAAATAAACACTGTAAATCTGTAGACAATAATGAATTGTATTCCAAAATTCTACCACCCTGGGTAATTTATTTTTGCTTCTGAATAAAGGAGATGTAAGATGCATCTTCTCTTCCTTTAAATTGTTGGTGCCACTAGTATGTTGGTTATTTAGTGTGCTTTTCTGTGTAATAAACAGCTTCACAAATCGCTTGAGATGAAGGGGATTTAGAAAATTGTGTGAAGGGGTAAATCAGGCCTGAAAATAGGAACATTCCTCCAAAACAGGGACAGTTGAGCTGTCTGACAATGGCTTCCTGCTGTTTTAGAAAATTCCACATAGATGAACAATATCCATAGTCAGAAAGTAGTTATTTTTGAGAGAAGCAGTGTGCGTTTGGGGGAGTGCGTGTATGTAACAAGCTAAAATGTATTGCTGTGTACAGAACTGATTATAATCAAACACGGGAGTTGTTCTCAGCCAGAAACTAGCTTTAGATGCAAATGACCATTCCTGACATTTGAACCATTTAAGCATTCATCAATCTGGCTTGTAAAGAGTTTTGGGTTTGCGTGAGTATGTTTGGTCATGGAAAAAATTAATCATAGGAAATACAAGGCTGTTAGACCAAAGACCATGTGTGCATTGCCAATAGCCACCCTCAGGCTCTACCAACCTTTTCAAGGAAGGCAAGGCCTATACGTCTCAAACTGTATTTCAGGGAACCCATCCAACTGTCTAAGCTATGTTTGAAGGTAGACAGAGAATTGTACTGCTTGATGTAAGGGAGTTTATTTCAAAGCACAGGGAGTCACCGTGTGATGAAACACTCTCTTCATTTACTTTTTTTATCCCCTGATGTAGATTAATTTCTCTTGTTTTAGTTTTTGTTGTGCTGTCTGACATATTGAGAAGAAGGAAGTCTCAGATAATGGGATCCCTGAGGACATGAACTTTAAGGCACAGATCTCACCTCCAGAGTCTAAATGACACAGAGTACAGACAGAATCACTCCTGTCTTTCCTGACAGCTAAGATTTTTTGAGTCACAAGATACTTTTTGTTAAGAATCTTTCCATGCCTCTCAACTGCACAGATTTTTGCAGAATGTCCAGATTTTTTCATATTATTTTTGGTCCATTTTTCATAAAATTTGGATTTTCTGGCAAGTCTTTGGCAATTCATTATAGATTGAAATCAGAAAATAATGACAGACATTTGAGTTTCAGAAAATTATTGCTAATTCAAAACCTGTTATTCTATCAACTTTCTAAATTTGTAGGGACAATATTTAAAAATTGTCCCTATTTTTGGGCCTTTGTCCCCCCCCCCCCCCCATTATTTACAGCTTTGTCCAGATTTCTTGCTCTTAGAGGTTGAGAGATATGATCCACATTCTTTCAAGTTTTTTGATATCTCTAGTGAGATACATGCCAAAAGGTACATTATATTCTATCAGGAGTTTAACCAGAGCAGAGTACAAGGGAACAATAATGTCCTTGGTTTTTGAAGAGACACCCTTGTTGATTAATGGTGATATATACAGAAGGATTTCCTGATTATGATTGCTGTATAGTGATCAAAGGAGAGGAAGACATTTACCCAGACAGCAGGGATCTAATGACAGACTCACTGAAGATTGAGGTGTCATTGATGAAGTAGGTTATAGCAAATTCCTGTTTACCGAAGAGATGATACTTAATTTCTAAGCATTTAATCTGAGCCCTTTTTCAGTGTGCCACATGTTGACGCATGATAGTTCTGGATGAAGGGAACTGACATCTACACCCAGCTTGCCATCATAGACTGACCTTGTCAGCCAGTGATCATTATTACCAGTGTTAAGATCAGAGAAATGGATGACAAAAAGGATGGGTCTCAATACAGACTCCTGGGGAACACCACTAGTCACCTTTCCTTAACACATCACTGACCCTGAAGCATGTGTTCTGTCATTGAACCAGTTTACAATTAATTTTAACACATAGGGAATCTATATTTAAGGCTACTGGCATGTTTTCAGTGATATGATGTGGTACAATATCAAATGTTTTTACTAGACCCAGGCAGGCAGCGGGAACATTGTGACTACTGTCCACAGCCTGTGTAACCTTTTCAAAGAGAATCACAAGGTTGAGGAAGCATGACCTGCCCTTAACAAATCTGAATTGTCATGGGCCAAGATGGAAGAACTCTTAATGCCCTGCTTTAGGAGGTCAGTGATGGCGCAGATCATATATTTGCTTTGCTTTGCAGGCAAGACTGATAGGGCTGTAACTGTTTGGGTAGATGGCGAGACCACCGTTATGAAGGGAATTCACCAGCACATTGTGCAACTGACTGAAAATATGGTCTGTGATGGGGTATGGGTTGAAAAAACTTAAGGAAAGATCAGGAAGGACCTGCTTGACACTACTTATAAGACAACCCAGAATGGTGTCATGACCTACTGAAAGATTATTTTTGGTCTAGGAGAACACTTTATGGATATGTTCCTAGAAAATAGTAGAGGGGTGAGTGACTCCAGTATGTCTAGTGTGGGAATGATAGTTTCAGGGATGTAATTTGCAGCAAACATTTTATCCAGTTTGTTGGCAACGTCATTGTGATTTGAATAGGAAATTCTATTATTGATAAGCTGAGTATTTATGTGAATTTTTCCTTTATTTTTTAATGTAGCTGAACAAGGTCTTATAATTAGTCAAAGCTCAGAAGCTTGCCTGTGTTCAAGGAAGGCTTTGCTGGTCTTAATAAATGACCTTCAGTTTCTTGGTGAGGCATTTTATGTTCTCATTGTGATGAGTCAAATACGACTCTGTCATTGACCATGTTGGTGTGAATGACCTGAGACGTACCTCCCTGGACTACATGAAGAGATACATGGAGGAGCTGTCTGATCTTGTAGCCCAGGCAGGTATGACCCTGACCTTGAGTAGCATTCTGCCATCACCCAGAATGATACCACAGTACAAGGACAAAATGATTGACTTCAACAATTGGCTAAGCTTCTGGTGTCATTCTAAGGGGATCCAGTATCTGTCTGCCTGGGATGACATGATCGACAAACCACGATGCATTGCCAGAGATGGCCTGCACCTATCGCCCTTGGGATTCTGGATACTGGCTAAGGCTCTTGCCATCCCTATAGTGCCTTTTTTAGGCAAGGTTCTAATGACAAATTCACCACCATAACAAGTACAAGCAAGCAAAATCTGAGGGTAATGCTACTCAATGCTAGAAGTCTAAACCTCAAAATGCACTCACTCAATGCAGTCCTTAAAATGGAGAACATCGACATCTGTGCAGTGACAGAGACCTGGTTCAAGGCTCCAGAGAGCACCCCTGCATTACCAGGCTGTAATTCATACCACACCTTTCGGCCAACTAACCTGGACAGAAACACTAAAGGCAGAGGCCTGTCCATATGTATTAAGGATATCCACACCTCCAGGCTAGTTGCTCAGCATAATGCATCCGAGATTATCCAAGTCCAACTCACTCTGGGCAAGACCGCAATCCAAATTGTAGCTTGCTACAGATCCCCCACCATGCCCCAGGATTCCCACTCTTCATTTCTTGATACAGTGGTAAATATTAGGGTACAACCTAACACCCTAATAATGGGTGATTTCAACTACCCCACCATTAACTGGGAAAACTACTCATGTACCAACTCTTCTGCTCAACGTCTTCTGGAATTCATAAATTCCAATGCCTTGGATCAACTTATCCACACCCCCACCAGGGGCAGCAATATCCTAGACCTGGTCATTACCATCATGGACAACCGGTGTTCCACACCAGAGGTCAGTTCCTCGTTGGTCAGATCCGACCACAAGCTAATCACCCTAGACATCCACATCCCGCCCCCACCACCCCATTAGGCAAACCACCATAACAAATGTCTCCAAAGGCAACTTCATGCTTCTTAAGACAGAAGTGGCAAACTTCAAGACACCCATGCTGATGGACAATAGTGGTACGACTGCTGAATCCTACACAAATGCACTTTATAAGCACTTACACAAGTGCATGGATCGTGGAATCCCTAACAGAAGCAAGATGATATCCTCCAAAAAAAAAAAGGAAGCCAATCTGGTAGACCCTGCCATAAACAAACTCTAAAACAGAAGAAGAAACTGTTGCAAAAGAGAGTAAAATCCCATGATTGGAGGAACTCCCTGGTCAGTCTCAGTAAGAAGCTGAGATCCCTCATAAAATCCTCCAAAGTTAGTTACGAAAACAAAATCACCACCGATTCTAAAGACAACCACAAAGCATTCTATAGCTATGTCAAGAATCTCAATGGCAACACTCAGATCTGCTCTGAGTTACAGCACAATGGCACTAAATATACAGAACCAACTGATAGGCAAATAGGCATATAGGTTCAGTGCTAACTTTACCCCCCTCTCATCCCCTAAATGGCCCATCTCTATACCGGAAGAATGCAAAGTTCCTGTAATCACGGCTGCACAGGTAAAAAAACACACTCTCCAAAGCCAAGAACACAGCATCCATGGGACCTGACAACATCCCAGGCTGTGTTCTACATGAACTACAGAATGAACTGGCACCCCATCTAAGTACCATGTTCAATCATAGCCTCACCTCAGGCTTTGTGCCCACTGCATGGTGCACAGTGACAATTATCCCACTCCACAAAGGGGGAGCCACTAAGGACCCTGGGGACTACTGCCCCATTAGCCTGACGAGCCTGGTCTGCAAGGCTATGGAATGTATCATCATGGAACTTATAAACAATGACATTGGTAATCTCCAAACTCTGGACCCCACCCAGTTCAGGTTTGTAAAAGGCAGATCATGTCTCCTAAACCTGACAGACTTCTTTGAAGCGGTCACCAAAGCCGTAGATGAGGGTAAGGTGGTTCACACAACCTAGTGCCAATGCCTGGTGTGAAAGCCATGGCCTCGAGCTCAATGCCAAAAAGTGCATTGTCATCCCTTTTGGTAAAAACTCTGTACCCATGAACTACCACATAGGCGGTAGTCTACTTAACACTGAAAGTGTGATAAGAGACCTTGGGACACAGGTGGACAGTAGTCTCTCCTTTGATGATCACATCGACACAGTAGTCAGGAAAGCCTTCTACGTGGCACATCTCATCACAAAAGGTTTCTCATCCAGGAAAAAAAGAGGTAATTGTTCCCCTCTACTCATCACTCATTAGACCCATTATAGAGTACAATGCCCCTTTTGGTATGTACCTCACAAGACATCTGCAACAACTGGAAAGGCCACAGAAATACCTCACAAAGAGGATTACTGGCCTCAAACAGATGCCCTAAGCAGACTGTCTAAAAAAAATCCAGCTTTACTCAGTCACTTATCGCCTACTCAGAGGTGATCTCTGCCTAACATACAAAGCTATGTCAAACCCAGAGCTGCTGGACATGCTCCACTTAAAGAAATCCCAATCCCTCTGAGCTACACGCTCTAGGGGCCTAAACCTTGTCACCACAATAAACAGAACATGCTGGAGGGATAGATTCCTGTCCCAGAGACTTCCCATACTGTGGAACAAACTACCTATCTATATCAAACAAAGCTTCTCATTAGCACTCTTCAAGAAAAATCTTGATGAGTGGATGGGAGATAGGAAATTCACCACGGGGATCACTTCTGTGGCTCTGCTCGACAGAGGCACTGGAAGATAATTTTCTTGGGGGCGAAAGCAAGGGTACCTTTTGGCTAGGCTTATATAGGCCCTAGGGCCAATAGCCTAGTACCTACCTATGAACCTATGACAGGTTCTAACCTACAAGGTAATCTAAGCCGTTTCTCTCTTCTGTTATAAAATGTATTTAAATCTGCTGACCACCAGGGTTTTGTTATTGATTTACCCCTGTATTTATTCCTAGTATAATGCATATATCTAAATGAACATAAAGACCCTTGGCACAGGTGGCTGCATATTATGGATCCATTTTGGGGTCAGTGTGGGAGAATTACATAATACTGCTATACAATTATAAATGTTTATCTTTTTTGAAGCCTCTAAAAGGGGGTTGGCGGTGATGGTAACCATGGGAGAGGATGTCCTGAGAGTAAAGGTAAACAGTTGATGATCAGACTTAACTGAGGGGCCAAACATGAGCAGGGAGCAGGTCAAGCCATGTTTATGAGAACTAAATCCAGTATATTTCTACCCTGGTGGAGTTATGGACAATTTAATCTAGGGAATTCTCATTCACCCACTCTAAGAAACATTACTAAATACCTGATGTTAGAAGTACAAGCACTCCAGTCTATGGATAGGTAGTTCAAGTCTCCAAGGACTACAGCTCTGTCAGTAATAGGGATGTTTTCTAGGAGTGCTAGGAACTTATCATGATTATGTGGGACATGGAAGAGGACCTGTAATAAGTTATAAGTTGAAGGTCAAATTTACCTAGTGTAAGCTGAAGTTAATTGAGCTTACTTGGAAGGTCACTGGGGTCACATTGTTAGGGATAAAATCCCTGATGTAAGTTGAGATACCACTGCCATTTCCAGTGGGCATGAAGGCATTACTGGCACACAACCTAGTCACAGAGGTGAGCTCACTCTCATTGCATTTGAACCACGTTTCAGCCACGTCACAGACATGGACTCAATCTAAATGCAGAAGTGCCTCCAGATTGGGCAGTTTATTATTTAGACTCCTGGCACTGAGAAGGGCCGACTTGATAGAAGCACATGTAACACGTGTCTTTCTGTGTGTCTTTCATTCATGTTTGTATCACATCATTTGCTCCAGCATAGACTATGATCATGTCATAGTTATACTTACTGGAGGAGAGGGTTTTAAGAGCTCTTGAAATATCAGCAATCTTGGTTCCTGAGAGACAAATAATTGCAACCTTGTCCTTGTTCATCCTAGTCAGTGTGCATTTAGTGTCCATAACAATGGAGTCACAAATTACTATGATGTTTCCAGAAGTTGCTTTATTCTTGTCAGGCTCAAGGATGCTTTATTGCTTGTGATATTCTGATGAAGGGGTGCATGTAGTCATACCGCTCAACCTCTTAGAACAAAATATCTGGACAAAAGCCAACAAAATGGGGGGGCCAAGGCCCAAAAATAGGGAAATATTTTAAGTATTGCACTTAGAAAGTTGCTAGAGTGACAGGGTTTATTTTAACATACAGTTTCTGAAGGACTGGAAGTCTGAAACTCAACTGTATGCCATTATTTAGTGACTTCAATCCTCAGATCATCCCAAAGATTTGCCAGAAAACCACAAATTTTATGTAGAACAGACAAAAAAATATGAGCCAAAAGTCTGGACATTCTGCAAAGATCTGGACAGTTGAGAGGTATGCATGTGGGGAGATGGGTCATTAATGCTTACTCTTCCAAGTGCTAGGATGCTTAGGTACTGATTTCTTAATGGCATTAATGTATGACTATTTTGCACTAATAGTATGAGAATGTTGCACTTGTATGAGTAGGGAGTGAAACAGTGTGATGCTCACTGAATAGAGGGTTTTATAAACACTTCACGGTGACAGCTTGCTAAGTTACATTATACCTATTATTCATTGGGGTAGGTATATCACATCTCATCATGGTGAGAGTTTAGTAAATGTCTACAATATATTTGAAGCAAAAATAATGCATATTTCTTAGAAAAGTAGTACTTCTGCCACTGAAATTATGCACACCCAGTCCTATGCAATGATGCACAAAACTTAAATATATCATAATATCTAAACTCATCAGATAAGTACATTCCAAGTGTCACGGCTTGTTTTTCCTGAAAAGCTTGCTAGAAAATTCCAACAGTTTCAGAAATATAGTTCCATAATGGAAGGTACCACTAAAATGTCAACATCACCGTTAGGCTGCTTATGTTTGTGCCATTTGGTTTGCAACAAATTTATACATTTGAGGTTCTGGCTGAAAAACTCTAAATGTCAGAATCATATCAAAGGTGTAATGAAAATGTAATCATAGACTTGGGTACCTGGGTTGCCATGTCTATCATCTTTGACCATGTGCCAGCTGTAGTCAAAAAATCCATCTTTCAGCTTAGCACAACTAATATCCATGGGTATATCATCTAGAGTTAAAGATACTGATGTTCTTTTATATTCAGCACTGTTTGGTCCAGTTATAGTGTACTTCACTTGAAATATCAAGCAACTAGAAGAGCCCCATTGGTTTTTAACTTAGATTTCAGACTTAAAGACAGTGACCTACCAAGTGAGGATAGACGCTCTATCCCTTTACTCAGTATCTATATACTCTTGAAGGCACCTGTGCCTCATCTACTTCACCATTAGAGACCTGTTATCCTTAATCCCCTATATCTCTACAAGTCTAATAGCTTAGCAAACACCAGGGCCAATGATCTAAATCTTCAGAAGTAGATGCATATAACAAGATAATAAGGCAGGTATATTTTGCAGTGTCTTCTCCATCTCTGCACTAAGCTACCCTGGCAAGTTAAGCAGTGCAGTATATCATCATCACTCAGACAGAACTTGGATAACAAGATGGGTATCCTTAAATTTACCCTGGGTCTAGCTGATATAAACATACAGTTAAATTGCAGTCCATTTAGTTTAACATGTATAACAGGTAATATATTTGAAAGAGTTCTTTTAAAGCTATTAGTGCTGAGCAGTACAGGACAACGTGATGTATTGCAACACATTTTGTCAGGGAAAATCTTGTAGTTCAAATTTAATGTCTTTTTTAAGTATCTGTTGTTGAAGGACTTGATAAAAGTATACCGAAATATACAATGTACTTTCACCTGGAGAAAGAATTTGATAGTATTTCACATCAAGAAATTATTTGGGTTACAACCAAATGGAATACCAACTCTTATGTGATTGATTTTAAATCTAAATAATTACAGGCAAGAATGTCATATGTAAGAATTCTGAAAGCAAGATCACAATATTTTACACTAGGTAGGAGGATACCTCAGTTATTGATATTTTCAATATTTTGTGTCAAAAATGCCAACATTTGCAAATATCTGGATGCAGAAGTTTTCAGATGTCTCCAAGACAGGGAGTATGGTGACAAACTGAAATGATCATTATAATATACAACACTTGGACACATTGCATGTCAAGAAAACACCAAATCAAATATGTTTTAATGTCCAAACAAGTATAGTGATGTATTTAGGTAGTAACAATAAATACACCAGAATGCAACTGAATCAATCATACTGGGAAAGGTACCTTAACACAGGGATATTGATATTTTGTTTAAAAAGATGTTTTAAACTTCAAAAGGAATACTGACTTAACTATTAGGAAATGTTGCATTATGATAAAGATTATCCTAAGGTCAATAGCTATAGGGGATAAGAACGTTTTGTTTCTTCCCTTTAAATCTATTGTACGGCCCATAATTGAACACAGAAATGTCTACCACTTGTTCTCATTGAAAGACATGGACAAGCTAGAAAGTGTACAAAAAAAAAACTACAGCCATAAATAATGTTTGTTTGTGTCTTTCGGCTTTTCCCGGTTAGGGGACGCCACAGCGGAACTCCGGTCCGCTAATGATTGGTAGTGGATTTTTACGTACCGGGTTACCAGCCCTGATGCACAACCTTCAACGAAGGCATGCCCCATTCATGTATGCCTCCACACAGAAGACACTCTAGCTGAGAATCGAACGGGACAACGTCTTGCTATGAGGCGACAACGCTACCTACCCCCTAAAAATGTACCCTGTAAGGAAAGATCAGTTACTTTGAAACTTCATTCTATTTACTATGGACTAAAGAAAGGCAGCCTTATTTTTGGCATATAACGCATGATATCCTGTAATGTATGTTAGGAATGTCCATGGTAATTATCAATATGGGTACAAGAAATAACAGCAAAATATACTTAGTGGTCAAATATAACTTGTCTTCTAAAACTGACATCTTTCAGTACAGACTAGAAAAGATGAAGAGCTAATTACCATGCCTAATAAGGATTATAACAATTTAAATAAGTAAAAAATTTGGGCTTTCTACTATGGGGAAAGAATCTACTTGACTAGGAAGGTGGAATTAGGCCAGATATTTAGATTCCTGAGCCCTAGAACACAGAGAAATATCAGTTTGAACTTTAGTGTTGCTAATTGTTGCTAAGATAACTGTCTAACTGTCCTTTATAATTCCATGGAACCTTAAGGAAAGAAGTTCATTTTATGATTATTAATATACCAGCTGAACATCTTTAACAAATATCGCTAAGAATCTACTTTATCCATGCATTCTAAAGTTGAATATCACAAACCTGATTTTCTTCTGTGTTTCTTGAGTCAGTATTATATGTTCAGAATATTTTTAAATATCTCATATTTTTATCCTTTTAATAGATAACTACACACCAATGACAGTTACCAAAAGAAGATTTAAAGCATAAAACATTAAGCAATCGTTAAGCAGTTGTGTTATAATCATAGACAAATAAGGTGGTATACATACCAAATGTGAGCTGAACACCCATAGAAAAGAAAGAAAAAGAACACTGAAAAGTCAGAAACACTCAGGAAATAAGGCAAGAGAAGAAAAGAAGAAAGGAAAAGATATTTATTTATTTTATTTATTGACATTTGGTGACTGGGAAAGTCCGACTGGGTCAAAAACACATTTTCAGTGGAAGCTTGGAGAGAAAAGCTCCAGCAGTTACAAATGACAGCCACCAGCAGTTAATAACAGAACAGAAAGTAGTTAAACATAATAATCAAATATTAGACAAATTCTAGGATTATACATAGTTGGTGGATGCACACATTAGGATATTTTACAAAACATTGATACTTTTTTTTTTTTGGGAGAAGAAGTGATAGATTCAGACTAGTTAATAGAAGTTATTAGGGTTTAATGAGTATGTTACACACAGATGTAATAAAGAGATTCAGTTAATTTCTAATTGAGGGATGCAGTTAATTTCTATTTGAGGGATCCTGTACTATAGTCTGAGGGTTTAGTGGCATGAGCAGAGAAAGGATTTAGTTTGGTAGGGTGTTAGAGGGAGGGTGAAGAAGAGTGGAGAGAGGGAAAGAGAAGAGCATAAGAAGGTGGGGAAATTAGATGCTAGTTGTTGGGCATGGCAGGTCCAGGAATTATAGAGGTAGTTTTTTTGTGTAAGTGTGCTCCAAAATTTAGCTATGGCATAGGAGTAGAGACTCTCACCAGCTCTTTTGTTGGGTTTGTGTATATGTATAAGTTGTCTGTTGGCAGATCAGAGGTTTCTGGTGGGAATATAAGCTTGCAGGGTATATTTTAGGGCTGGACAGTTGTCTATATAGTGTTCCTAGCTTGACATGAGTTTTTTTTTAATGGCATTCAGTATGTGTTGAGCAAATATAAGTTTTTTTGTCTGTTGTGATACCCAATAGTTTTGTACTTGTTACAATTTCAATTTCAGTTTAGTTATGGGAGTAGATTTTGAAATCAGATATGTTAGTTTTGCTAGAAAAAAGTAAAAGTTTTGTTAGGGTTTAGCAATAATTATGCATCAGTTAGACATGATTCTATTGTGGTGAATGCTGTTTGTGTTTTTTGCAGCAGGTTGGACATATTGCTAGAGGAGGATATGATTGTGGAATCGTCAGCGTACTGGATTAGTGAACTATGATGGCAGGCAGTGTGTAGGTTGTTTATGAATATATTGAAGAGAAAGTGTCCTAGAATGGACCACTGTGGGACACCGTTTTGTTAGTTTGGTACTGCGATAAGCAGTCCTGCCATTTTAGCATTGCTGCCTATTTGATAGATAACTGCTAAACCTTTGCTTGGAGGGTGATGTACAGCCTAGTGCTGATAGTCTCTGAAGTAATTTGTTATGTGAGACTGTGTCAAATGCCTTTGACAAATCTAGTTGTAATACAGATGTGTGTAAGTTGGAGTCCCTAGTTTTTTTGACTATATCTGTGAAAGAGATGAGAGTTATTGTTGTACTGTGACTAGGCCTAAAGCCATGTTGGGTGGGTGTGATGAGATTGTTATGGGTAAGGTGGTTTAACAGCTGTATATGTATGCATCTTTCGGGCAGTTTGGATAGAGGAGAAATGAGATGGGTCTATAGTTTGTAACGTCATTAGATTTACCTCCTTTGTGTAGACAGGATATGATTGATTTTTTATCCACAGAGTAGGGACATATGATTCTGAACTGGATTGATTTATAAGTATGCTAACTGGGCAAACACAGAGTCAGCGGCAAGTTTTAAGTACTCTGATGGAAGACTGTCAGTGAAGGATGAGCAATGCTTAAGCTTAAGGATGAGTTTATGAATTGACGTAGCAGGAACTGGTTGTAAAGAGAATGGAATCTTGGTTGTGGGTACATGAGGTGTTATTTACATTACTGGTTGTTTGTGGGGGAGGGAGGGGAATTGTTGAGAATGTTAAAGTATAAAACTAATGTAGCCATAGCTATACTGTCGACGAAATGGGTATTAAACATGTTGGCTATTTCAGTTGGAGTCTTGTCCAGGTTTGGGGAGGGATTTAGTATGGACCCAGGATTAAGAAGTGATGTGACAGTTTTCAAAAAAGTTTTTGGGTTGTTTTTATGGTTGGTTAACGGCTGTGAAATTTTTTTTTTATCTCCATTCACTGATTTTTTTAGCTTTATTACGTAGTTGCCTGTGCCTTCTGTGAAGGTTGGGCACCAGGCTGGCAACTCAACACCATAAAACCACCACTGCCAATCAATCTGTGGACCAGTGATCCACTGTGACGACACCTAACCCGGAAAAGCCAAAAGACACTGCTGTGCTATTACATAGTTGCCTGTAGTTATGCAGGTTGGTTTCCTTTTTATTTTTCAGCCAACGTTTCCAAGCTGTGTCTCTAATTTGTAATATTTAGTTGGTTGGTTTGATTAGTCAAGCTGCGTGATTAGACATAGTTCTTTTTGTTCTAAGAGGGGCTGAATTGTTGAGGTATCTAGGAATGTTTTATTGAAACAGCTAACAGCTTCATCCAGAAGTAGAGTTTTTAATGGGGACCAATTAAGTGATTTCACTATGTTATTAATTATTACTATTATTATTGGTTCTAGAATTATAGGACAGTAGATGGTCACTTAAAGTATTGGGAAGTGTATTAGTGTTTGAGTATTTGAGAGGATCAGAGACAAGGATCCAGTCTAGGGCTGAGGTTAAGTTGTTATTTTGAAGTCTAATAGGGGAGGTCATCAGTTATGTAAAGCCATGGAGTTGGATACTACTTGCTGGTGAGTCACAAGATAGGTTTAGCCAGTTGATGTTGACATCTCCCATGATTACTGTTTCATTAGAGATGTTACCCATGAGAGAAAGTCTTCAAGAATAGGGATTTTTTGTCCTGGGGGAATATATATTGTTATAATACAGAGTTGTTTATTATTGTTTAATTTCAATATTGCTATGAGTATTTCAGTGTTACCAAATGTAGGAATAGATTTGGAGAATGGTAAGACTGTATAAGTGTTGGGATAAATTAAGGATACACCTGCTTTTTTTCTGAGTCTATCCTTTCTTAGTATAATATAGCCTAGTGGGAGGAGTTCTGTGTCTTTGATGTGCAGTTTTAACCAAGGTTTGGCTAGAGCTACTAAGTCTGGGGATTATTGTGATAGCCATGTGTGGAATTCTGTTATTTTGTTACAGATGCTGCATATGTTTAGGATGACTAACAATATGTGTTTTGTGGATGGTGCATGTGCTGAGGTAGGGTTTTGAAGGGGTCCAAGATTTGGGTGAACGTTCCTCACATTTTGTAGGTTGTTAAGGTGAGGGGAGTATTTATAGTGGTTAGCTAGTCCTTTGTTTAGAGATGAGGCCAGATGTGTCTTTGGGATTGGTTCTGGGGAGAAGTCAAGAATTCATTGCTTTAGAAGGTAGAGTATATGTTTGCATCAATGAGGCTAGGTGATATATTGATGAAGCTGTTTGATTGTCTGTTTTGGTGGTTTTCGTAGGTGGGTGATACTGAAACTAGATTTATATGTGACAAGGTTAGGGAGGTGCTATGTGTAAGCAATATTAGCATAAATAATGTGAGTACTGGCAGAAGATTATTATAGTTAAGTTGTAGTATTTTGTAACTGTAAGAAGTAGGGGTTTGTATGGGAGCGATTAGTTATGTAGTAAGTTATTAAGAGATGTATTAATTTGAATTAGGTAGGAATGTATGTAGAGTTTGTAATACAATTGTGAATTAGTTTGTGATTGGGCAAGGGGAGGTTGGAGGAGGAGATACAGGTGGGGTATGGTTTGGTATAAATGTAACTGAAGTGGGGGGTGGGAATGGGGGTTGGGTAGGGAGAGGAGTGAGCCTGAGAGGGGCTACACCTTGGGCAGAGCTGATATCCAAAAGAAAAAAATTTCCAAGTTCAACTCAAGTAAGTCAAAGTATTCGTAAGCTGTAGGTAATTCAGTGAAAACAGTAGATGTAGGTAAAAAATCTTTGTCACAGGCAGGACTGGGAGAAGTCGGTAGCAGAAGTATAGAAAACAAGTAGAAGACTAGAACTGTAAAGGTTGTTAGGGAAAAGTAGGCAATTAGTGAGAAAATTGTTCAGTGTAAAAACTATGAGTGTTTTACAGGTAGAGGTATTATGGAAAGAAGTAGTACACTTTTAAGGGTAGATTAGGTGAGCAGTAGGCTATATTTCACAATAGCAGAATTTAGAATGGCCTTTTAGGGGTCACAGAAAGCATTATGCAGTGAACTGAGCTTAAGGTGGGAGAACAAGTTACTGAATAGTGAAGAGACAAAGGGACAGTAGCAAGTTCTGGTGGTATGCAAGAGGCCGCAGCTACTTAAACCATTGTAAAATAGTCTTAAAATAAAACAAGTTTGACAAACATTAACTTGCTTGACTGGATAAATAGGGATTGCTGGGCTCCCAATAGTCAGTAGATCCTGCTGAGTGGTGAAATTAAAAGCAGAGGCAGTAAAATGGGCTATTTGTTTATATATATATATATATATATATATATATATATATATACATATATACATATATATATATATATATATATATATATATATATATATATATATATATATATATATATATACACACACAATGGATGACAGACTTGCATCACCAGAACCCAGGAACAGGGCAGGTAGAAGCTGGAAGGATGAAAGAGTGAAAAGAAAAATTAAGACCACATAGTCATAGTTAAAGAAAACTGGATGCATTAACTCTCCATTTCATGGCAATATTATCTATTCTGTCTGTTCTGTTGTAGCCTCCTATGGTATGTCAAACATAAGTGTCAGACTTTTGGTTTATTTTGGTTTAAACACCCAGTTTAGTCATAAACACGCAATTCATTCTAGTGTTTTTTCACACATCACATACCCTTGCTTTTCATGCTTTCCTTGCTTTCAGTGTCTCTTTAGGATAATCCAAAAATAGCCAAGTCAACATCTTTGAGTTTCATGTCATTTTCCTACAATCAGATGACCATATACTATTAATCAATATGAGCTATGGCCTGGATTCTGAAGGATTCCTTAAAGCAGTACTATGAAGGCTATTAATTGCACTGACTAGACTATGGTCCTATCAAAACTAATGTCCATAGATTTGCAACTCACCATCTTCTCTTCATAGGTAAGTCAATAACTTTGTTGCCCAGAATGAGGTGATGAAACTGACAACTCATTAGAGGAAGCATTAGCATTGTTTATTGTACCATAAACATTTTGAACAGATTGAGCAATTTTGTAATAACTATTCTCTGCATTGCTCATATTCAGAGATAGTAAGGGTTGTTGCAGAGGAACTTCAGAAGGATACATATTAAGGTACCCCTAACAAGTGTTTAATCTCAGCCTCCATACAGGTTTTGTATCAAGAGAATGGAGAACTACAGTCATTCCCTGGCATAAGGGAAGACCTTCCACAGACTCAGGCAATTACAGACCCATAAGTCTGACCAACTATATATGCAAAGCCATGGAAAGACTTAACGTGAAATTAATCAATCAGGATACAGGGAACCTTCAAACACTGGACCCATCTCAGTTTGGATCCATCAAGGGCAGGTCATGCTTACTCAGCCTGGTGGATTTTTTGAAAAGGACACCAAAGCAATGGATAAATGCAAAATGGTACATACTACATACCTCAACCTGTCCAAAGCTTTTGACATATTTCCCCATTCAGAGTAGAAATGCTAAATAAACTGGGAATAAACCCTTATGTCACACACTGTATTTCCAACTGGCTCACAGGTAGAATGCAGATAATCAAAATAGGGGAAGTTACCTCTTCAGAGAGACCAGTCAGTCACTAGTGGAGTGCTCCTGGGTTCTGTACTTGGACTTCTCCCATTTGGCATCTACTTTTCTGAAGTAAAAGCCAATACCAAAGTGCCATGGCTGACTAAGTTTGCAGATGATTGTAAGCTAGGAGCAGTCATTGAATCTCCAGATGACTTAATCATTCATCCTTCAGGAGAGTTTGTCTCTAATAACTAAATGGTGTGAAAATCATTGCTTGAAACTAAATGCCAAAAATGCATTATTGTATACTTTGGGAAGTCATTTTCACCAGAGAACTACCACATTGACATTACTCTCCTAAGAGCTGTCCCAGATGTTATGGATTTGAGAATTTATGTGGACAGTGACCTAACTTTTGACCAACATGTATCTATTATTGTAAGTCCATCTATATTGCACAGCTTATAAACAAAGGGGTTGTGTCTGGAACTTGTGATATCATTGTCCCCATTTACTTAACCCTCATTAGGCCAATCATTGAATATAATGCTCCCTTTTGGCATGTATCTGTCCAGACACATGCAACACACTGAACTCCCACAGAGATACCTTACTAAAAGAAAACAAGGCCTAAACAACATGTCCTACATAGACCGACACAAAGTCCTAAAACTCGGTATCCTACAGACCGCTTAGAGGTGGTCAGTGTCTGGCATACAAGGTATCCTCTGACCCATTACTGATAAAAGTCAAATGGCATCAGAAATACTCAGTCTAGGGGTATAAACCTCTTCTGTAGCATCAACAGAATGGGTTGGAGTGGCAAATATATTTCTCAGGTGATATAGCTGCCAAGAAACAGACTTTCCATCCACATAAAACAAAGTTCATCCCTGTCCATTTTCAAGCACAACCTAGATCTATGGTTAGGAAACAGGAAATTTACTGCATGACTGCTCCCTGTACTACTAATGGACACAGGTAGCTTCAAAATGCTTTATCTGATGCACTGTTCCCCTCAAATTGCCTATGGTATGATCCCAGTTATTCTTATTAGGGATAACATACAATTATCGACCATGAGATAGCCAATCTATAACCAAATGGGTAGGTTATTTCGAGCACAAAAAGGGAAACATGCTAGGCTTAAAATGCCCCTCAAGAACAGCTAGTAGTTAGCTATGAACCTATAAGACCAGAGACCAAATTAATATTCCACTGACCAAGTATTCAGTGGCTCAATTTTTGTCCATATCATTCCCATAGCTAAGGTCTTGTCTCTATTACACATTTTTCACTGATGTCTGGTGCAAAAAAAAATCTTTTAATGAATCTATGATATTTAATTCAGTCTTATTTTTCTTTGATTTCTTCATTCTTTGAAGACCTTCTGACATTTGCTCCAACTAATATTCTTTTACTGAAGTCCAGGAAAATGCTACTGATTTTGTGCCCACTTACAAAAGTCACTTAGAGGCCAAGTTTATATGAAAACACAGATTTAGGTGCAAATCCAAACAAAAACAGGAAATATACAGCCTAAATGGTATTTCTGGAAACAAAATAAAGAAACATTCCCTTAAGGTTATCGGATCTATATCAGTTAATCAAAAGCTTAATTGAGGGAATCGCTATTTATTGAACTTACTTAAGCGAAAGCTCAATTAAGCGAATGATCTTTTAAGCAATTTTTTTTCTCAGGGAAAGGATGTGGTTGGCCATCATCGGGAGTTTGCCCTTTTCCCCACTGTAGTGCTTTCTCAATGGTATATTCAGTTGGGGGGGGTTGGGGGTGTGAGGGGTGAAGACCCACTTTGTAGAGTTTTAAATTTCATTTTGTTTGTTACAGTCAGTGGGTGAGCAACTAGATTTTTTCCTCTAAGAAAGTGTTTGCTTAAACGAGCATCCGCTTAATTGAGCTTTTGCTTATTTGGGTTCGACAAATAGCGATTCGCTCAATTAAACTTTCAGTTAAATGATATATACCCAGGTTATACCTACCATGTAAGTGGGTTATAATCCTTCTAGCAAACAGACTGTTTAAACAATTTAGAGCTGTAGGCCCTGACAGGCCTTCCCTTCAGTTTCACAAACAACCTTCATCTGAGTTCCCTTCAGACTATATCCATAGTAAGCCTCAGATGAGCCATCAAACTCCAGAAGTTTGAATATTCTTATTGTTAACCCCTAGCTCTATGATGAATCTCCAAATGAGGGACAAACTTCCTGGTTTGCCTTGTCAGGTAATCTCTTTTTATACATCACAAAGCTGATAATTTCTCAT
Organism: Protopterus annectens; assembly: GCF_019279795.1. Taxonomy (NCBI): domain Eukaryota; kingdom Metazoa; phylum Chordata; order Ceratodontiformes; family Protopteridae; genus Protopterus; species Protopterus annectens. The sequence goes on from NC_056747.1 coordinate 718,982,628, forward strand.
CAGCAATGAATGCAATTAATTGTCTGACTAAAGTGTTGTGAGAATTTTCCCAGTACATGACCCTTTAAACACTTTTTCTACATAAATCATATTACATCTACTCCCTCCCAGCACTCACAGTGGTGGTTGCATCTTGACATCCCGATCGCATAGACATCCTTATTAGCTAATCCATGACTGTGGGTCACTGTGTACTGGAACAGTTGGAGGGAAAATGCTTATCAGCAGATCTTTGCATTGCCATCTATCTGTTTACACTGCCATTGTATTGGGGCATGATCTGCCTCTAGGTTAAATCTATGCAGTAAATAGTATTTCAAAGAGTAAAATGTCCTCCTTAAATATTCTGTATGGATGATTAATTATTTTTCAGTTTTGCTTAATTTTCTATTGTTATAACACATAAGATACTTCTCACCTTGATTATCTTAGGACAACACTATTCCCAAACCTACTTCTGATGCATCTGTGTACATGGTAAATTCCTTACTTAAACCACAAGTCACTAATAGTGGTCCAGGAGATAAATTTCTTTTTAGCACATTACATTATTTATCTGCCTCAAGAGACCATTGTATCTTGATAGGTTTCCTTTTTTTGAGATTTATCAGAGGACAAGCCATAAATTCAGAATTAGATCATTTTTTGTAGTACTGGCTTAGACCAAGACAACTCTTCAATGGCCTTTTAGTAGAAGTTAGGGACCAGTTGTTTTATGGCCTGTATTTGTTCTAGTTGTAATTTTTATCACCCCTCTTCCTGTAAGGTACCCCAGATCATTGGCTTCCACCATACCCAGATTACGTTTTTATTAATCACAGTCAAATATGCCTGTCTAATGGATTCTAACAGACTGTACTTTTAGTAATTTAGTAAGTGTGACTACCACGTTTCTGAATGGATGACCACATCATCCACATATGCATCAGAATTTCATGAATGGGACTTCAGTATTTTATCCATCAATCTCTTAAAGGATGCAGGGATACTGTGTACCCCAAGATTATTTTCTTTAGTAGAGGAGAAAAGTGGTATCTGTCAATCTCCTTTCATCATGTGTAGTGTTGTCAAGTATCTGTCTTTTCCTAAGTTCTTTATTAACACATCAGTTCTGGGCATGGGATTGCTGTCAAACTTTGATATGCTACTTGGATTCCTAAAACCATTACCAATTGTAATACTTCCATCAAGTTTAGGAACTAGCACCGGACTGCTTTGTGCATTCTCTGACTCTTGTTTCACTCTTTGTTTAAGGATCTTTTGAACTTCTTCTCTTACTAACTGTGTATATGACTCTGGTACTCTGTAAGTGTTCAACCTATCCTTCATTCCAGGTACTGTCTCAATATTACAGTATGTTCTTCCAGTTTCGTTCTCCCTGGCATGTCTGAGAACATTTCTTTACTTCCTAAATGAACATTTCTTTTATTTTCTGCTTGTGTCCTTTTGACAAGGATTCCTCTAACTGCTCTTCAGGTAGAGATTTTCTGGTGGGGTTTTTTGTATGCATTTCAGCTTTCAGGCTAATCACAGAATCTCCTACTTCTTTCCATGACTTTAACTCATTTCCTCCAATAGAGTCTGGAAGTCTGAACTGTAATTTCCAATGGGTGGATGCTAAGCTTTTTGACAGAACAAAATCATATCTTCACATTTCAAACAAATGTACATATCTCTGTAAAATAGATGTTACTGAAGAACTGGAAATGGCATCTCTTCAGCTCAAATTATTTTTATAGTGTTAGTATTCTTTAGGTTCTAGGTTTAAAATTGGATTGCATTTGTCAGAGTAAACAGTAAGTATTAAGTATGTAATATTTTGTAAGCACCTTACAATATCTGTATGCAACTTACAATATCTCAGCAACCACTCAAGTTACGCACATACTGTTAGTAGCACTTTGTTCATGAGGCTGAGAGCTTTCGTATGAGGCTAAGCAGTTCTGTCTGTCCTACTTGGTTGTCTAGATATTTTGAAAAGAATGAAATTTATGACAATATAAATAAATATTATATGAACAATTAATATCTCTTTACCTGCACTAGACAGAGGGCATATATCAACACAGTTATGCTTGCCATCATGTAAGTTTTAAGATTAAAATTTTAAATAATTTATATGTGGCATGGTTTTGAAGTTATTAATGCCAACATGAACAAGCAATGTTTGATGGCTAGAGGCGTCAGTAGGATGTAACTGCAGAAACAACTACAGGCATCACCCAGCTGTAATGAGTTAATACATTAATGTCATGGAGTTGTTCTATGCTTCTATTTCTCTTCCCCAGGCTCTTGCAGTTCACTATATTTATTTTTACAATCACCTTAAATGACTTATGCCATTTGGCTAGAATTTTATTCTGTGGAGGACATTAATACTAATACCCAATCTCCTAGGTTAAATTCTCTAATTTGGGCATTTTTATTACAAACTTATTGTTGCATTTCTTAAGCTTTTTGCATGTGTTTCCTTACTATGCACATAACCCTCTTTAGTCTGGCCTTCAATCTAACATAGTAGTCCTCTAGGATGCCTACAGTATAAAACTTCAAATAGGGTAAACCCAGTTGAAGTTTGTGGGAGACCTCTTATTGCGAACAAATAAGATAACAGATGGCCCCTTTCTTCTGGTATGTTGATTTTCTTAGCACTGGTTTCAGTGTTTTATTGAACCTGTTTACTAATCCATCAATCTATGGATGGCAATCTGATGTCTACATCTGAATGACCTTAATGCATTGACCTAACTAATGCAATACCCTTGACATAAAAGGAGTGCCTTGGTCAGTAATGCCTCTTTAGGGATATCCAACCTGGACAGCAACAGTACCAATTCTCAGGCAACAGACTTGCCATTAGCTTTGCATAATGACATTGCTTCTGGAAATTTTGTAGTATAGCACTGATACACATTGCTAGATATAATTATTATATTCACATGGCACCTCTGTAATAGGCATTGGGATCAACGATCTCTTAAATTCAGGATGGAGTATAATTTTCTGGTAATCTGAACAGGAAGCACAGACATTTTCACTCTTGTTAATTATGCTTAGCCAATAAGCCTGGCTAGAACACTTCTGAGCATGGACAAACTTCATTACTAGTGTCATACAAGGCTTTGGTGCTAGAAACTGATGCAGAATTTTCCTCCCAGTCTTTATTATTCTATATTATGTTGTCTTTTAACTCAAAGTAGGGGTAAGAAATAATGTGAATGCCATATTCAGTATCTTACCCCTACCCTCAGTGACATTCTTTCTTGCCCTCCTTAAAGTATCATTTCTCAGTGTGTTCTTTTTTAAGTTTATGAAGCTTATCTTCAGGTTCACTGACTCAGGTTTACTCTCTTCACAAGCTTGCTTTGAAGTAAACTATATGTATGTTCATTTGCCGCACGCACTGACACTGCAGCTTCTTCTATGCCTTCTCCTAGAATGAGTAGTTCCTGACAAAAAAAATCTTCTGCTTTAACATTTTGCAGTCTAAATGAACCTGTTGAGAGTTACCCTTTCTTTAGCCTTCCATGTGGATCGGAATAGGTTTAGAATACTGCATTTTCTTACCTGTATCACTTTTACTTACTACCATTTCTTTGCTTTTAGGTCCCTCACTTAAGTTTTAGTACTACCATTTATTTGTTCTTAGGGTTCTCACTTAAGTAACCTACTTATTTTATTTTTGTACTCTCTGTTTCTGTGCTAACACTTCTTATAAGTCTCTGTGCAGACTTCTGTTTTGTATTGAGTTTTACTTTACACTATTAGTTCACCTTTAGTTACTATACGGAAACCTCTTAAATCATTTTTTTGTTGCTGATCTATCACTGGGGCAGGTTTCTGGTACCACATAGGAACCTTGTCATGGAGTAACAACACCCTAAAACCAGATTCTAGTCCCCTTTTGTAGTTTCGATGTGAAATCTTGTAATTTTGATTCTGGGCCTCTTTCTTAGCATCACCATCTTCATCTCCCACCATCCATACATTGAATGGGTACATTAAGCTGCTGCTTTACCTCTTTCTTATTAACTGTATCAACCTGTTACACAGTTTGTGGATTCTCCCTCCCCCTTATGTTGCACAGTGTTTTAAAGCAGAGAAAACCTTTAAAATATGACATCATGAGTCAAGTCAGGTGCTAAAGCTACACAATGTAAATTGTTTCGTAGATCTATTTGAATTTCTACAAGTATTAGGCGAAGTTTCTTCTGTGACAATGGATGCTTATTACTTGTACTTTGTACTTATTATTCTTATGCTTAATACCAGTGAACCTTTGACAAGGGTAATATTGCTGCCAGAGTCTAGCAGAGCTTGAACTTCTCTTCTTTTCAAAAATTCTGCACATTTTACTAGCTCGATTGCAACACAATGACATAATGCGGACTCAGTCCAGCTAGTCTTTTCACATTCCAAAAAAAGTATTTTGCAGCATATATATCAGTTTTCCTATTTTCTACTACTAAATTTATCTTCAGCATTAGCAGAACAACATTTAGTTATGTGACCATACCGTATCTGAAAAAAGTTAATCCATTATTTGCTACTTATTGTTTTACAGAAGATGGCACATTTGTTATTGCAACTACAGATTTAGAAACAGACAATTCAGTTTTAAATAATGAGGCATTAACCAGTAAGTATTCTACTACCATTACTATCCTGTCAGAATGACTGGGATCACTATGCAATACCCACTTTATTGTATTACTAGGTAATGCTCTTTTACAAATCACAAAATTGTTAGTATTTCATTAACTAATGCAATTCACTGCTTGATTAATTAGTTTGACCTTGGAGTTGGTTATATAAAGTAAGGGAAGATGTGGGTAAATCCCTCTATACGAGGAGTTTAAAAGCACAAGTTTGATTATCCAACATCTGTGTGTGTGTGTGTGTGTGTGTGTGTGTGTGTGTGTGTGTGTGTGTGTGTGTGTGTGTGTGTGTGTGTGTATTACACAAGACTGAGCCTTGTAGATGACTGGGACTAACACTGCTGCAACTAGAGTAGATACCCTTTAACAAAGTGAGCTCTGTCAATAAGACAATTTGCTATCCAGCAGACAATGTAGGAGACAACAGTTTATCTATGATACCTGAATGGGGAATGGTGTCAGGGATCTTGGCAAGGTGAAAGTTGGCAATGTATGCAGTTTGTCTGAAATCTATTGCTTCTATGACCTTGATAAACAAATTAACTAGGTTGAGTAGACAAGACCTGACTTTAACAAATTCCTTGATTAGGATTAAGGGTTTGGCAGTTGCCTGTATCATTAATTACTTCAACAACATGTTCAGTGTCTTTGCATATATTGTTATACAATGTCTAGAACCAAGGTGATTATCTAATTGTTTACAGATAAGTAAGATTTGTGATGCTTCCCTTTCAGTTTTCTGATGCAAGCATCTTGTTACTGCTTTCAACCTAGGAGGTCAAGCTGAGCTCATAGTTAGACTGGGAAACTCTAAAAACAATGTATTCTGTGTAAGTTATTCAATTTAGACTTGTGTTTATGATTATGACAATTTTTGAAAACTGAATAGAACTTTTGAGTTGTTGTTTATTATAATATTTATAGTCCACTAAATGTTTTTTTGTCCAATTTGCCTGCATAACTGCATCTTATCAGTATGGTTTTATGAATGCAGGCATTAATTGCATAAATACATGCACAGTATTTAAACAAATTTGTTTGGGCCATTGAGAACAGTATCCCAGTCTGTTTTCAAAAGTTTGTTATTTACTGTAGCATAGTTTCCACTTTTAAAATTTGGAAAGCATGATTTATGTCTGAACATGATTTTACTCCCAGGTTAAAATGATGGTATCAAGATCTGTTTTAATTACAGGGGGTATAACCACTGATAAGAATCGGGAATCTCCTGTTTGTTGGTGTGGTTTCTAAGATGTTGCCATTCTGTAGTTCAGTTTCATAGCATTTGTTACAAACTGTTCTGATTAACGTAGGCAATTAATATTTGAGCATATTTATTTAATGTTAATTAGTTCACCTACCTATTTTGGGTAGCTAAAACTGCTTGTAAATGCCCAACATTGGGTGGGTAAGCAGTTGTTCACTGAATATCAATCATTATGGACAGTTGTTGTATCTTTTTGGCTTTTCCCGTTTTGGGGTCGCCACAGCGGAACTCCGGTCCGCTAATGATTAGCAGTAGGTTTTTACGTACAGAGTTGCCAGCCCTGACGTACAACCTTCAATGAAGGTACGCCCATTCACGCATATCTCCACACAGAAGATGCTTTAGCTGAGAATCGAACAGGACAACGTCTTACTGTGAGGCGACAGCGCTACCGCAGCACCACTACCGCACCATCATTATGGACAGTTGTGCAATGAAAATACATTTATAATGATTGCATTTTCATTGATTTTTACATCCTGGAGTCTATTCATGAAATTCTCAGGCTCTGTAGGGGATACATGTTCCTTGTTGTGGATTCATATAATTCATATAACAAAATAAAATATTCAAGATCATATGTACTAATAATTATATAAGCCATTTCTAGTCATGAGTTGTTTTCATGGCTCCTGACTTTTGGGTATTGTTTAACAAATGCTGGGACATCTGCAGCTATCCCACTGGATCTATCATAGTGAAGGATACCTTGGAATGTCTGCTATACATTTTGGCTCTTTAAACCAGGTTTCAGTAATATCATAAGTATCAATGTTCTCTAAGGAGAGGAAAGTTTCTAAATCACCCATTTTATCTTAAGATTTATGACATTTGGCAATAACATCTTCACCTATGATCTTTGTGTGTGTGTGTCTGTGTGTGTATTTTTAATTTTTTGTTTCAGAAGTTGGTGAGGTCTGAAAAAGATAATAAATGGGAATAGGAATGTTTCTGTTCATAGGATCATAGGAACATAGAATATGCAAGACAATCAGACCAGAGGCCATGTGTGTCTTCCTAATAGCAACCCTCAGGCTGTACCACTATTTCCGAGGAGGGTGATTCCTGTAAGTCCCAGTGCAAATTTAAGGGTACCTATCCAGTTATCTAAGCTACATTTGAAGAACAATAAGGAATAATATTGCTTTATCTGCAGAGTTTATACCAGAACAAGGGAAGATGCTGGATTATGAACAAGGCATTTGGTAATGGTGTGATGCACTTTTAACTGGATATTCAGTGGAATACAGAATACACTTTCAATAATGATGCTTCCAGTTCCCATCTTGTGATAACTGCACTACATTATTGTTCTTGTCAGGGGGGCAAAAGAAGTGTTTCTAAGGGTCTCCAAACAAGCAGTAGCATAATGACAGATACAGAAGGCTAGGACATATATCTGGAAGTTATGTACTTACCATAAGACTGGATCCTTTTCATCCAGGTCCATCCAATGCAAATGATGGGTACCGTGCCACTTGCTGGATCCGATCAAGCCGTGCTACCCTTGTTTCTCCTGCCAACCTTGTTGACTTGGGTCTCTTGAGGCAGTGTAGCAATTGCCTCATGTACACTGACAACCCTCTGCTAATAACACAGTCTAGTACAGAGTGTGAGAGATGTATTTACACCAAGAATGTAGAATTCATACTCTTCCTCACTGAAAACAGTAACATTGAAAAGGTTGTCAACTCACTCACCACCACGTATTCACATAGTACCACTACTCATATGTAAATTCGCATACATGGAGTTTCTCTCGAAAAATTTACTGAAACACCAGAGACCTCCAAAATCCAAGTCTGTTACAGCTAACACAGTCTCCACAGCACCCACAACAAATAGCAACACCAGTGTCTCACCCACCAAGCCCCTAAGGCAAAACACTCAAAAACCAAGTTTTCTTGTCATTGGAGACTCAGTAGTGAGAAACATGGATGTCCCACTCACCAGGTTGGACAAGGAGAAAGTCACAGTCAGCTGCCTGTCCCATGCCAGGATTTGCCAAATCATGCATGCACTCAGGTCTCTCAGCAACAAGTACCGTTATAACTGTGTCATAGTTAATGTTGGTGTTAATGACCTGAGATGTACCTCACTGTACTATACGAAGAGAGACATGGTTGAGCTCTCTTAGTTTGTGTACCAGGCAGGTATGCCCCTAGTCTTGAGCAGCATACTACACTCACCTAGAATGATGCCACAATATAAACAGAAAATGATTGATTGCAATAATTGGCATAGTTTCTGGTGTCTTTCCAAGGGGATCCAGTTTCTGTCTGCCTGGGAAGTCATTGTCGACAAACCTCTCTGCTTTGCCAGAGACAGTTTGCACCTGGCACCCCTAGGCTTTCGGCTCCTGGCAAAGGCTCTTGCCTGCCCCATAGTGCCTTTTGTTAAACAAGGTCTCGAAAACAACATTACTGATGTGAAATTAACCAATCAGAACAAAATAAGGGTCATGCTTTAAAATGCTAGGAGCTTAAACAAACAAACTGCACTCCCTGGAAGCACTTCTATCACTAGAAGATGTAGATTTCTGTGCAGTCACAGAAACCTGGTTTAAGGCTTCAGAGAGTACCCCCGCCCTGCAAGACTACAATGCCTTTCACATCTTTAGACAGCAAAATGAACGTGTGAAAAATCAAAGGAGATAACTTCATCTCACATCTAGTTAGACTGGACAACTCCATGGAGTTACTCCAGGTCCAGGTTATAGCACGTAAGATGCCCGTTCAAGTCCTAGCTAGTTATAGACCCCCTCTATGGGTCCCGACACCCATGAAGCCTACTTAACCAAACTGAAGACAATCCAAATTTTACTGAACACACTGGTTATGGAGGATTTCAATTATCCCACCATCAACTGGGAAACTTACTCTAGCCCAAACCCACTAGCACAAATGTTCCCTAACTTTGTGAATTCAAATGCCCTGGAGAAAATTGTCCATACCCCAACAAGAGGAATAAACATTCTAGATCTGGTCCTCATCAACATGTCAAACAGGTGCACTGCTGTAACCGCTAAACCCTCATTAGTTAACACTGACCACAAATCAGTCACTTTCGAACTGACACTAACACCAGAACTCGAAGGGTAAAATCAGATTAAAAACCTTTACCAAGGCAAATTATACCCTCCTAGGTGAAGGTATAAATGCATTCCACACCCCATTCCAAGCTGAAAGTGATAACCATGCCGAAGCTTACACTAATGCCCTGTACAATCACTTGCATAACTGTATAAACTTGGCTGTACCAGATAGAATCAAAGCCAGAGCCCCAAGTAAAATCAAGTTGCCACGGTGGACTTCCAGCATCAACAAACTCTACATGCAAAAAGTTGCTGTCCAAGAAAAACAAAGACAAAGACCCAACAATGGAAAAGCACCCTCCTCAGCCTTAAGACAATGTGTCAAATCCTCCAAGAGCTCCTTTGAGAGAAGCCTAGCAAGTACTGGCAAGGATAACCATAAGGCCTTTTACAGCTATGTACATAACCTAAAGGCTAGGATGCAAGCATGTGCAGAACTGGTGGCCAACAGTATCAAACACACACTGACTCCACAGAGATAGTGAACCTGCTAGTGGATTGGTTTGGCAAAATTTCACTCGCTTATCCCCTCCTAACATACAACAAACCCTCCTCCAAAACCCCCACCTTACACATCTGAAGAGCAGGTCCTCAAAGTCCTGTCCAAGGCAAAGAACATGGCCTCTCTGAGACCAGATGTCATCCCAGGCTGTCTTCTAAATAGGCTAAGACATGAACTAGCATCACCACTAAGTACACTTTTCAATCATAGCCTAACCATAGGCTTTGTTCCTGTGGAATGGGGAACTGCTAGTTATTTCCCTCCACAAAGGTGGCCTAGCAACAGAACCAGGGAATTACAGACCCATAAGCCTGATCAGCCTCATCTGTATGGTCATGGAATGTATCATTATGGACATCATAAATAAAGACATAGGTGACCTCCAAACCCTGAATCCTACCCAATTCGGCTTCATGAAGGGCAGATCCTGCCTGTTAAATCTGGTGGATTTCTCTGAAAGTGTGACCAAGGCCACTGATGAGGGCAATTCTTTGCACACAGCATAACTCGACTTGGCAAAGGCTTTCGACACAATCCCACATTCAGGCATTACTGATAAAATTAGCAAACTGAATGTAAACCCCTTTGTTGTAAGATGGGTTGCCAACTGGCTCTCAAACCAGACACACACTATCAAAGTGGGTGACTCCACATCATCCAGTAGACCTGTTACCAGTGGAGTGCCACAGGGGTCAGTGCTGGGACCCCTACAGTTTGGTATATACTTCTCAGAAGTTCGGGTCAAAACCAAAGTGTTGTAGCTGACCAAGTTTGAAGATGACTACAAACTAGGTGCAATCATTGAATCCCCTAATGATGTCAGTATACTCCAGGAGGGTCTCACACAGACCAACGATTGGGGTATTAGTCACAGTCTCCAACTCAATGCAAAGAAATGCATCATCATTCTCTTCGGCACAAACGATGTCCCATCACACTTTCAAATCAGTAACAATACCCTAAGTACTCATGAAGTGGTAAGGGACCTGGGATCATAGGTTGACCATGACCTTAACTTCAACTACCACGTCTACTGTTTTAAGGAAAGCTTTCCACATAGCACTTGATTAGTAAAGACATAACCTCAAAAGCAAAAGAAGTTATAACCTCCCTATACTTGACACTTATCTGGCCCATAATCAAGTATAACACCCCATTTGGTATGTACAGTACTAAGCACCTACAGCAGTTACAGGGACCTCAGAGGTTTCTAACAAAGAAGATCAAAGGCCTCCAGCATGTGCCTTACATGGACCAACTAAAATCCCTGTCACTACACTCTGTATCATATTGACTTCTTAGGAGAGACTTATGTCTGGCCTACAGAGCAACCCAAGACCCAAACCTAATGAACTTACTGCATATCCTTAAATCAAATGGGTCTAGGGCTACCCATTCCAGGGACTTAAATATGGCCTGCAATTTAAATAGGACATACTGGAGGGACAGATTTATCTCCCAGCGACTGCCACATCTTTGGAACAGGCTACAAATTCATGTGAAACAGAGCACCTTTATGACACTTTTCAAGAGGAACCTGGATGAGTGGATGGGGCACTGTAAAATTCTCTAAACAGATTGCAGCTTTCTGCTCCTCTGCTACATATGAAACCCTGACCCAGAATCAGGTCATCTAAATGTGTGGTGCACTGCTGGAGAGAGGCGGCCCCCTTCAGTCCTTGCTCTGACTCAGTGACGAGTGACACTCCTCGTCGACCTTGCAGACAGCTATCCCTGGCCAACTGGAGGTCTGCGGCCTGCAGTATCATTATGTTTAGGTGGGATTCTGACTTAGAGGGGTTTGGTCATAATCCCATAGATGGTAGCTTTGCACCATTGGCTCCTCAGCCAAGCACAAACACCAAATGTTTGAACCTGTGGTTCCTCTCACACTGAGCAGGATTACTATCACAACAACACCATCATCAGTAGGGTAAAACTAACCTGACTCACAACTGTCTTGTTCTTACTAGGGATAGCACTCACAAAACTTCTGGACACGGGCAGTCATCACTAAATGCAATCGTGGGTATTGACTAGTACCGCTATGATATTATATTGGGTTGAAACGGCTAGACTTAATATGACCTCCAGATCGATAGCCTAGCAATCTCCTATGATCAAACTCTTTTGAATTTTTTCCCTCCCATAATTCCTCTGTATACTAATTCTCCTTAGAATGAGTTTTCTGACTAATGATACAGGATTATGAATTATTAGAGGTATATAGAAGTGCCTGGTAGAAGAGGTTCAGACCTTTCTGCCAAATCCTCAAGAGGAACTGACAATTTGGAAGGGGGGCAGTGGAAAGGATATTGTATCGGAAGGACCATGATGAAAAGGATCCAGCATTATGGTAAGTACATAAATTCTGTATCCCATTCATTCAGTCCATATGATCTGACTGATGGGTCAGAATCCCAAGCTACCTGAAATCCTGAGCAACATCATGCCATGATAGCCCTAAGAACATTAGCACTGAAGGAAGCTCTGGATCTGGAACTTATATCCAGCATATTGGGCAAGGGTCTACAATACAGACCATGCTGCTGCAGCACAAATTACACCCACTGCAGAATTTCTGAGAGAAGCTGCTGAAGCAGTGATGGACCTTATAGAATGCGTTTAAGGTTTAGCTGTTAATGACTTGTTTTGTGACGTATCTGCAAATGATATATGATTAGACAACTATCTGGACCACGTTATCTTAGACATGTTTCAGCTTAGTTTGTTAGGTGCAAAGGAGGTGAACATTTTTTTTAACTTTTTCTGAATACCTTTTTGTTTTGTGGACATATAATCTCAACTGTCTGTGAACATCTCAGATGTGTAGAAAGAACTCTCCTTTTTTAGTATGGTTGGGAAAGAAGCAGGCAAGTGTATAGGCTGGTTCAAGTTCTTCTGGAAAGCAATCCGGGAATGAAAGAAGGATTAGCTTGGAGGGACGCTCTGTCTTTATGGAAGATCAAGTGTGGAAGGAAAGGCTTGTGACTCGGAAATTTGTTTAGATATCAGAAGGAAAGGCTTGTGACTCTGAAATTTGTTTAGATATCAGAAGGAAAGGCTTGTAACTCTGAAATTTGTTTATATATCATTGCTGCTAAGAACAGAGGTTTTTCAGGAAAGGCATTTAGTTGTGTCATAGATGCTGGCTCAAAAGATAGTTTTGTCAATATTTCAAAGATGGAGTTGGGTCTTTTATTACAGAGTGTAGGAGAAAGGTCCCTTTCTAACTTATGAGAGGTAATAGAATGAGTGCCAGTGCCTTACAGAAGTTTGAAATTGATGCTAGTTGTACCTTGATTGTGGAGTAACTTTGACCGGCATTGAATATATCTGCTAGAACTTGAATGATTACAGGAATGGGAGCCGAGGATAGATCAATGCCTTCATTCACTGCCATATAGAGAAGAATTTTCATATACTTTTGAACACTATGAGAAGATTATTTTTCTGAGATACAGATAGGATGCAAACTAGCCTCTGTGATAACAAAATGTCCTTGTCTTTGGAGGGAACTAGAGAAACAATGTGGTTAATTCCAGGTTCAGTAAATCCGGGTGATCCTGGCTGGATGGTTATGACAGAAGATCAAAGTGAGGATCCAGAAACCATTGTTGCTTTGTTAGGTGAAGCCTAAACAAGGCAAACCAGATCAAGCATGGCTAACATGACACAAAGAGGATCAAGGTAGCACTGCATGCTGCTGCTTTCTGTAGAATTTGGACATTGGAGGTGGAGGGCACAGAGAACTCCAATGGGCCACTGTCTGACTAGAGTGTCTGTTGGAGACTGTTCCACAAGAAGGATCAGGGCAGATTAGCTGCTGTACTTGGTGTCAGCCAAAGACACCAACACAAAGAGATCACAGCAAGGCTGATCCTAGTAGCCAAAAATCTGACAGCCTACGTTTGGATTGAGAGACCACATCAGAATGGACCTACTGAGCTTGTCTGCTAGGCAGTAAGCTCTCGCTGGAATGTGAGTTGTGATGAGTAACTGATGTGAAGTGATCACCATTGCCAAATCCTTATGGCTTCTTGGCAAAGAGGGTAGAAACTGTTTTTTCCTTGCCAGTTCAAATACCACAGTACAGGCATGATGTCTGTTTCAGTGGAAATCACTTCTAGAGGAAAGAAGCCCTGGAATTCTCACAACATAAGGAGGACTGCCTTCATCTTCAGAATATTGATGTGAAGACTGGCTCTGTTGGATTCCAAATTCCTTGGACCACCCTCCCCTCAAAGTGCCTCCCACCCCAAAGAGGAGGAGTCTGTAGTGACTGTTGCCATGGCTGGAGGAGAGCAGATGCTCTCCCTGCATAAAGTGTTTGATAGGTTAGCCACCATTTCAAATGAAACTTGCAAAGGTGAGTGATGATTATGAGGGTTGAAGGATGATCTGAAATCTGAGACCACTGGACTCTGAGCAACCATTGTAATATGTGTATGTAAACGCATATGTGAGTCACCATGACTGTCACTGAGGCCATCAACTCAAGGACTCAGGGTACCAAGGAAGCTGATGGAGATGAATGCTTCAGAAGACACTGGATTGATGCACTGAGCATCTAAATTCTTTCTGAGGGAAGACTGCCCATGCAGGTAGTTGTGACCATATGGCATCCAAGGGACAATAGGGACTGTATTGGTGGAAGGTTTGATTTTATGTAATTCACAGGTATTCCTAAGGACAGGCAGAGTTGTAGTCACTGGCTTTGATGAGAGACTCTAGTCAAAGCAGTGAGTAGCCTGTCATCCAAATATGGGAACAAATAGAACCCCCTGAGTCTCAGGTGGGCTGTGACTATTGCCATGCACTTTGTAAACACCTGGGGTGCAGTGGTGTGACAAAGCGCAGGGCTCTGAATTCTTCCTGGCCAGAAATGTTGAAATTTCCTACATGTCTTAGCTATTTTGGTATGGAAGTAGGTATCTTGGAGCTCTATAAAGCACATCCAGTTGTTTGCTTTCAGACACGGCAAAAATCACTTCCACTGTGACCATCCTTACAGGGGTTTTTGATGTTTAAGTTTAGGCTGTTGAGATCTCAAATGAGTCTGAGGTACTTGTTTTTCTTTGGAACAATGTTGTTTGTCTTTCGGCTTTTTCCCGGTAAGGGGTCACCACAGCGAAACTCTGGTCCGCTAATGATTGGCAGTAGATTTTTACAAAATGCTGAGGTGCCAGCTCAACACCCAACCTTCAACAAAGGCATGCCCAAGCCAAGTCAAGAATCAGACGGGGGAACCTCTTGCTGTGAGGTAACAATGCTACTGTTGTACCACCGCGGTGTGGAACCTCTTAGATGGCTCTTTTTTCTACAAGAAAAATTATTGCTCTTTTGGTTACTTTTCATTGGTGGGGTGGAATGTCTGGGGGTGGCTGACACTGTCAGGACAGGGAACAGTAAAAGGGTATAGTATAGCCACTGGAAATTATCCACCTCACCCAAGCATTGTAAGTGGGAGCCATCAACACAGGCGGATGCTGAGATAAACAACCCAAAACTGCCTCCAGATATTGGTATTGTTTACCTGAAAGGGGCCTTCCCCAAAATCCATGATTTTGCAGACTTCCACAACTTCTGGATCAGCATCTTTTGAAGGGGCCACCTATGCTAGGGCCTCCCCTAAATGAGATGAGTCAAAGGCGTAACACCGGGGCTTCCTGAACCATAAGGATATGGATCACTTCTGATTCTTGTTGTAGCATTTTTGAGGGCCTGAAATTTGATGCCTATGACAGACAGGTTCTTCTCTTCCTGCTTGCACTTCAGTATTTTTTCTTTCACAGCAGGACTGAACAAAGCAATACCATCATATGATACATTAGAGAAGGCCACCATACAATAGTCCACAAGGTCACAAAGGCAGAGCCAGGCATGACATTTCATATTAATGTCTGTGCCTGCAACCCAGGTTACTCCATTGGCTGCAGTATGTAAGAGAAACATAGAGAGGTTAGTAATGGTTAACGTAATCACTACTGTGGCCTCTGTCTTCTATACTCTCATTTGGGTGGCTTTTACAAAAAGTCTAAAGCTTGTTCCACTGCATCTCTTTGGAAGTTCATATCAGCAGCATAGTTCAATATCCTAACAGTCAAACTGCCCAAGGAGTATACACACTTCCCTGTTCTGTCCATTATCCTGGCATTTTTATAGGGTTGATGAACAGCAGCAGCATCTGAGAGCTCTTACTTGGTGGCTGCTACTATGATCAAAGAGTCCATCAGAGGTCCCTTGGTCCAGTGCTGGCTATCCTTAGGGAGACAAAGAATTGTATCTGGTTTTCTTGGAATGGCTTCTGGGGAATCAGATTTCTGCCATAACCACTTGGCAGCCAGATTTATCAGATGGTCGGTAAAACTGACCAATTGGGAGGCAGAGGGTGCAGAACAGTAAGCCTCAAAAAGCACCTTCTCATCCAGAGAGGGGGGCTCATTTGGCTAGGATCCACTGTCTCATCAATTCCAAGATTTTGCCAATGGTAGTGTATTCTATAGCAGATGAGTGGCCCTCTTGATCATCCAAGTCAGTGCTGGATATCAATGACTCCACAGAAAAGTCTTTGGGCCTCCTCTTGCATGTCCTCTCTTTAGGGATATTGGGGGGAGGATCTGAATTACCAGAAGACTCAGAATAAACCTTTGCATGTTGCTTGAGGCTATCCATTCTGCTTGGAATGTGAGATTTCTGATGAGTGAGCTAGGACACTAATTTTTGGGTGTCTGGGGCTGAGGCCAACATCATTGGAGGCTGTTTAATTGCTCTCAGAGGGGATGCAGTCATCCTCTCCATCACATTGAATGCTAGCCCCAGTTCTTTTGGCACTGAAGAACCCAGTCTCCAATGAAGTGGCTGTAAGTGATGCTGAGAAGGGAGACCCCAATACCAATGACCCTGACAGCATCAAGCAGGGTGATGCCAAAGTCAGTAATGAAGACCTACCACTGAGCAGGTGGTCCAGAGATTCGGTTGACATTGAAGGTGTCAGCATCAAGTGAATCAAATGCATGAGAACATGAGAACTAGTGCCAAGGTAAGAGTACCAGTTGGTGCTAGACACACAGGGGTCCAGGTGATGCCTCATCTCCCAAACCACAGGTACTGAAACATAAACTGAGGAAGGAGCAAGTATGGATGATGAAGGACCAACCTAATCCACCCTTGTAACCGAGCGGAATGAGAACACTCATCTCAAAGAGTGCTTTCAAAACTGCACTCATCATGTGGTCTCATTTTGCATCGGTAGTACTTCTGAAGAACCTGATAAACTGGAGGGAAGAAGTAGATGGAGGCCTGGACATAAATTGGGGCAACTGCCTCTCAGATGAATGCCTGCTGATAGAAGTCTTAGGAGACTTCCCCTGATTAATATCAGTTTGGAATGAGGTGTATCTGATGAACACGATAAATGCACTGTAACAGTAATGTGGCCATGCCTTTGAGGCTGTGGATGGATCAGCAACATCAATTTTTGGGAGTCCATATCTTTCTCCTTTTCTTTTTTATGTTTGACCTTCCTATTGGGTTTCTCCACAGAAGGGTTGGGGTAGAAGTGCTTTTAAAATAAACTTGTTCTTATAGTCAGCTAAAAAGCACAGCCCAAAGGTCTTACATATTGAGCAATCCACAGAGAGAGAGAGAGATGTTCTGATCCCAAGCAGACCACAAAGAGGTTGTGGGTGCCCTCAGGTGGAATTTTGTGTCCACACTTGTCATGTTTTTGAAGCTTTTCTCTGGCATTTCAATTACACTTACCAGCAAACAAATAACAAGGTCACAGCAATAAACTGTAAGGCACTAAAGAGAAACACCATAAAGGGGTAAAGCAAATTTCTAAACTAAGTGATAGAAAGAATTGTTTGACAAAATAAAGCTGCAAGGCTTCCTGCCTAAGTGACAAGAGGAATGGCAACCTTATTTAGAGTAATTAAAGTCAGCGAAGAATAAAATTTCAGTGTAATAATATTACCTAAGCTAAAGGAGTTATAATTAGAAATTCCCATTGTGAATAAGGCTATAGGCAGAATAAAAAAAATGTATCAAATGGAAACTGTACTGTGGGCACTAAAGATCTGTGTGAATAGTGAAGGAGGCAAATGAGACCTGGGGTGAAGTGATGTACAGGCAGATTATGGGAAGTAAAATCTTAAAGGAGTTCAAGCTATGGAGCACTAGTAAAGCCACCTCAGTCACATCAGATGGACCAGATTGATAGGCTTTAGTGTGTGAGGAATGGAAAAAAATATTAAAAAAAATAAATAAAAAATAGACAAGATTTAAAATTTCTAGCACTATAACTACATCTACATGTGTATATATGGGTCCCCTACACATTGCCGACACTTCAAAATTCCAAATTTCATATGGCCGAGACCATATGATCGACATTTGAAATGCCAACAATGTGGAACCGGCACCTCCATACAGTGTGAAATGGAAAGACTTCCATTCCTGCACTGTAGTGCAATCTCGAAGTTGGTATATTTAAGTTACAGGGGGTGTGGGGGGTGCAGGGCGGCCTTCCCCCCTGCTGGCAGTGTTTATGTAAGTGTTTTTTGTTTTGTACTTTTCTATTTTATATGTTCGGCATTTCAAATGTCGGTCATATGGTCTCAGCCATATGAAATTCAGCATTTTGAAGTGTTAAACATATGAAACAGATCCGCATACATATATATATATATATATATATATATATATATATATATATATATATGAATGTGTGTGTGGGTGTGTGTATGTGTGTATAGCACAATGTTATTAATTTTCTTGCTACCTGTTTATTTGTCAGTAATGCAAAGTTTCTTAGTAATTATTCATGTAACTATGTATTGTTGGAGCTTTTCTCCCTGGGCCTTCACTGAAAATGGGCTCCCCGGTCATCAAACTGGAATAAATAAATAAATAAATAAATAATAAAGCCTAATTCTTCAAAGATAGATTCCTTGAGAAATTTGTTATTTATATATATATATATATATATATATATATATATATATATATATATATATATATATATATATATATATATAAAGAGAGAGAGTGTGTTCTAGTTTACATTGCCAGTCCACAACATTAACATCAATTAAATCAACCACAAATTGTTGGAAATTCACAAAATCAAAAAGAAAACAGAAAACCTTCCCAGCAACTTATATACACCAACTGTAAGATCACATAGCAGGCGGGAGAAGGACAACATGGCAGCTTTTTCAATACAGGTGCATTTTGCAGTTCTAGGTAGTCACCACCTAGCCTGATTTCCTTCTCCTAGTATGGTCTCTGGAACTGAATATAATATTCCAGTTAAGCCCTTCTCTGACTTACTGATTCTGCAGTTGACAAACAAATTTCCCAAGAAATCTATCTTTGGAGAATTAGGTTTTGAAAAAGAAAATAAATAACATTGTGCCATCATAATACAGCATAGCAGTTAACGCAAATAGAGTCATCATGTTTACCATCTTATACATCTGATAAAGAGTTACATCATTCTGTAGATATTTGTCTTCTTACATTATGCAACATTATTTAATGAAGTGATGATTATGACTTTGATATGTTTCCTCTATTTTCTGCTTTAGGAGTATACACACACTTAGCATTCCTACCACCAAACTGACTGACTAACTGTGTACCTTTTTGGATGGAACCCCTCCTGTCACCAACATACTCACCTCAGAATTTCTATTAGGTCATGCTAACTTCCTATTCCTGTTCAACTCTATAATTTTAATCTCATCAGCACACAGTGTGTGTTTGCATTGTCTAGTTGCATTCTCCAGTTTAACATAAATACACTTAATAGGACGGGCTCTAACAGCAAAACCCACAGCACCCTAAAGGTCGGCATTTCTTCAGATAACTCCCTCCCTCCCTCCAGGCTGCTACCTACTGCCTGTTATTGGACAGCTCCTTTCTTATCTACCTCTCAGGTTTGATCCCTGCCCAGTGCACGTTATTATATAAGACAGTATGAGGTATGGCACAGGAACAGAGCAATGTCTTATCTGAAGTCAAGATAAAATTAATCTAAATGGTTCATACAGCCATGCAGACGTAATACAGGCATTAATTCTGTATATCGGTACAGCTATGATTCAGTTATAACTGGTCACTATCTTACAATAAAAGTATAATATTTTGTACCCAAATAGCTCAAGCAGAAGCAGTACTTCCATAGTTCTTACTATATTCTTTTGTGTAATAATTATAGCATTAGTCCTTTAATTTTTATTTATATATCCCTAAAATATTATCTTTATTCTGAATGTGTCTAAACTAGGAGGGCCTTGGTTTACTTTTTAAGACTGCTAAAAAATGTGTACTTGTCATAATCCAATTCCAGTCTTCCAATACACTGTTTTATATTCTTTCATGTAATAATTATAGCATTTGCTAACAATCTATTTGCATGCTGTATTATGATGGCACAATGTTTTCAAATCAATCTGCTGAACTAGATTTTAAGCAAATATCAACTCCTTTACTAAACAAACTGGTGAGCGCTTTCATACCTAGATAGAACTTAAATTTGCTGTAGCACTATATGAGTCCTTTATTTTTTATTTATATATCCCTAACATATTATCTTTATTCTGAATGCGCTTAAACTAGCAGGGCCTTGGTTAACTTTTTTAAGTCTGCTAAAAAATGTGCACTTGTTATAATCCGATTCCAGTCCTCCAATACACTGTTTTATACAAAAGCCTTTTTAATGATCCCTGCTGACCATTTCTGATTTTAAGTATGACTTTTGCTCTGCAGTACCATGCACTCTAATTGTACATCAGTGAGTGTACAACACATCTACTGCTAAAAAATCTCAGACAGCACTTTGTTCAGATAAACTGCACAATATGATTTAAATAAAAATAAACTTTTCGGAGTGGTTTAAATAAAAAAAAAATGTCATTATAATGGAATGGTTTAAATAAAAACAAATTGTTCATTATAATAACTATTAATGAACAAAGATAACAGACTTTATTGATAATATAATATGTAAAATAAATAGCTTGTAATGATAAGATATTTTAAATAAAAATAAAGATTCCATTACAGTTGTTATTGAACTTGTGTTATAAGAAGTTGAATATCTGTTATCTGCACCACTGACCCCAAGTCCTGTATGTAATACTATCCTGGCATGTTTACACATTAAGGTGTTACAGAATGTATAGTGTCAAGACTAAATGTCATCCTGATAAGCTAAATGCTAAATCTAGAAAGTCTTTGCCAAGCTTCACCAAACAGTTCCAAAGCTGTGGGAGACTGAAGTTGTATAACAGTTACTACTTAGGAGACTAGCGTCAATGCAGACCAAGGTTAGCCTCTCAAAGAAAACTTGAATTGTGAGGAAGTCTTAGTTGGCTACAGGTGAAAGTGCTGCAAGAGAGACAGACACTGCCAGAAATTAAATAACCAAGGGTATAGCTCTTGGAAGTGGTTTGGAGATGTTGCAACAACTAACAGCCATGAAGAGGGAGAAGCTTTACCATGGATTGTAAGGAAATTGAAAGGAAATAGCTTTCCAAAGGTCAAAATGTTCTGAGGTGCCAGAGCAGGAAATGTAACCTGGATCAAGCAGGGTTGCTGTGAATATGTATGTACAAAGATATCTACCACATTCAAGTACCGCATCAAAAAGGACTGAACAGTTATTGTTGGTCAGACTATACAGAGAGACTGTGAGTGTGCTTGGAGTAAGTATGGGGAATGAGGATATACGCCAACAAAAGTACAGCTTGGAGTAAGTATGGGGAATGAGGATATACACCAACAAAAGTACAGCTTGGAGTAAGTATGGGGAATGAGGATATACGCCAACAAAAGTACAGCTTGGAGTAAGTATGGGGAATGAGGATATAAGCCAACAAAAGTACAGCTTGGAGTAAGTATGGGGAATGAGGATATACACCAACAAAAGTACAGCTTGGAGTAAGTATGGGGAATGAGGATATACGCCAACAAAAGTACAGCTTGGAGTAAGTATGGGGAATGAGGATATACACCACACAAAAGTACAGCTTGGAGTAAGTATGGGGAATGAGGATATACGCCAACAAAAGTACAGCTTGGAGTAAGTATGGGGAATGAGGATATACGCCAACAAAAGTACAGCTTGGAGTAAGTATGGGGAATGAGGATATACGCCAACAAAAGTACAGCTTGGAGTAAGTATGGGGAATGAGGATATGCCAACAAAAGTACAGCTTGGAGTAAGTATGGGGAATGAGGATATACGCCAACAAAAGTACAGCTTGGAGTAAGTATGGGGAATGAGGATATACGCCAACAAAAGTACAGCTTGGAGTAAGTATGGGGAATGAGGATATACGCCAACAAAAGTACAGCTTGGAGTAAGTATGGGGAATGAGGATATACGCCAACAAAAGTACAGCTTGGAGTAAGTATGGGGAATGAGGATATACACCACACAAAAGTACAGCTTGGAGTAAGTAAGGGGAATGAGGATATATGCCACACAAAAGTACAGCTTGGAGTAAGTATGGGGAATGAGGATATACGCCAACAAAAGTACAGCCTTGATACAGCCAAAATGAGAAGAGGATTAACTTTCTGAGAACCCAGGGATTTGAGCCTTACATCAGAAAGTAGCACGATACAAAAATGGATGTGGTGTCCAAGAAAGTGGCTACGGCACCTTTGCACACTGTACTTATGGCTTACAAAGGAAGGTGATAAGAACAAGAAGCCTTCAAACGTTAACATAGACCTACAGTCCACAAACAGCCATCAGCTGGCATTAATTTCAGTCAAGAGAGGGAATCACCACACATAGGCCTGCTGATGTCTGAAGAAGATGAGCACACACACTCAAGTCAACAAATATACTTAGTAGTAGACTAGACAGAGACAGGTTTGGAAAGTTGCACCAAAAAGCCCAGATTCGAGGTAGAATGGAGCAAAAAGGCCATAATGTACAAGGCCTTGGAAGAAATGTCATGACAAAAGAATATCACAAAAGAAGAAGACCAGACCACTGACTTAGTAGGATGAGTTCTTACCAGAAAATAACAGAAATGGGCTGTCTTATGTATGAGCACCTGATGGAAAAGGAAACCTGATTCCTGAAGGATGGTATGATGTAGGGATTAAGGAAATTCACTGGCATAGATGGAATGGGGGTATGGACCCCAGTCAAATGTTACAGCT
This sequence comes from Protopterus annectens, assembly GCF_019279795.1. Lineage (NCBI taxonomy): Eukaryota > Metazoa > Chordata > Ceratodontiformes > Protopteridae > Protopterus > Protopterus annectens. The sequence goes on from NC_056747.1 coordinate 719,005,337, forward strand.
ACATGGAACTGGAATGACTAAGCCCAAGGCTTGGTCTCACCTTCAGGAGAGAAATGCAACCACTAAATTTAGGTAGTAAGCATGATAAGTGACTCAGGAGACACTGTATCAGACTTCTAAATTATGCCCTGAAAAGGTGATTGGCTCAGAAGACCTTGCATCAGAGTGCCTAAACAAGGTCCTAGCAAGGCAATCATCTCAGAAGACCATGCACTTGACCACAAACCAAAGCCCTAGCAAGGTGACCAGCCCATAGATACCACATAATACCCCTAAAGAAGGTCCTAGCATGGCCAAAGGATCTGCGTAGTCTGTAAAGTCCCTGCATTGAGACCATGAACAAGGTCCTAGTAAAGACAAAACCTCTAATCAGTCTGGAACAAAAGGAAATAAAGTCAAATACAAGATTCTCTGAACACACTAGCATCTTCCCTTAACATTACTAGTATAGCATCTAGGAGAATTTCATCAGAAAGGAAGACAGTCTCAAATGAAACTTCACCTTGTTCCACAACTAAATGTTCCCCCACTAGAACATGTTACCATATAATAAAGGTTAATAAGGAACCCACAACTGACTATGAACAGAAATACCTTACTGTGGGTAAGTTACAAGTGTTGACCAGGTACTCACGGGAATGTCCTGTACCACTGCTATGCTGGAGCAGACAGGAGAAGAAAGAAAATTGCAAGGACAAGACTTGACACCAATGCCAACCTCATTTTCAGAGAATCCAGTATCCAATAAACTGATAAATCTAAAAGGACTGGAAAGTAAAGGGAAAATTTCAGGTTCACAGTACTAGGACATACAAGAAATAAATATCTGCCCCTGTCTATGATACTCAGTGGAAAGATATCTGAATGTCTTAATATCTTTACCATATGCTGTTACATGTCACAGAAGGATAGGTCATATTAGCATGGAAGGGAAAGAAACCCAGATATATGCCTCAAACCTCTCTAAAATCAACTGATGAGTGTCAACAGGGCAGCTGGAGATCAAGAAGTGTCAACTCAGGTATCCTAAAATAACTGAAAATAAGGAAGAAGGAGAGAGGAACCAACAGCATGTGTGGCAGGAGGTCCAGTCATGAGTAACCTCTAGCAAAATGAGGTACTAGTCAAGAAAAGGAGATCCATGGCAATAGAATGAATCTCTGCAGTACCTTGAACTGAATGGCTAGAATAAACAGCAACAGATGAGAGGAAGGGGAAAAACAGGTTAGGCTCAAAGAACATCACGTTTAACAGTAGAGTAGAAGTCATAACCCCCCCCCCCCAAAGAACACAGATGAAATCTAAAAGAAGTAGATGGAATAAAGGCTGGCCCTGTAGCTACCAACATCCACCTCCATGGAGATCTGACAATCCTGAGAAAATCTTGTGGCTGAGAAGGTAGAGAGCCAGACGTATAGGGATTGATGTTTACCCCACTGAGGGAAAAACTGACTTCAAAGGAACCATCTGTCCCAAGAAAATCTTGAGGATAAGAAAAGCAGAAGTCAACAATGCTCCTGTTGAACCTGTAGATAATAAGATCTCTACCAAAGGAATCTGTTAACTCCAAAGGATCTTGGGGCTGGGAGAAACAAGGTTGAATCCAAAAGCACTGACTGAAGTCCTCCTGACATCAACTGATCTTGAAGGAATCTGTAAATATTAAGGAGTTATCAGGGGTTAAATGAAGTTGAGGTAGAAGCCAACCATATGGAAGTCAACCCTGATAAATCAAGAGTTGATCCTGAAGGAACCTACCAACCCTAAGGGGAAAAGGTTACAGGAAGATTCTCCAAAGACATAATAAGTCAAGGAAAAAAACAGCATCTGGTGACTGGGTTCATAATACAGGAATGCATCAACCCTGAAGATGGAGTCAAACTTGAAGCCCCAATAATGTCAAAAGGCAGGAAGAAGGATCTTTAGAAAGGGATAGGAGCAAATTACATAGAAAACATGGAAAATATGGGAACAATACATGTAGAATAATGTTTTGGAGGATGAGTGAGGTTTAATGGAAGGCAGGAATTGAGCAATTTATGTAATGTTGTATTGATGATTAAGTGCATAAAGTAATATATGTGATGTATAATGTTAATAAGTGTCAACATATTAACATGATTTGTTTTCTTTTATATAAATGTATGTTTTCCTATGTTTTAAATGATAATTCAGTAAAAGTGTTAAATAAAAAAAAACAATGTCAAAAGGAAGAACCAGTGCCAGGTATAAAGGATCCAACTGTCTACAGAGCCAAAGCACAGCTGATCAGTGGACCAGGAAGAAACCACCAATTGAAAAGCCACACCTGGTATATCAACCAGACATGCCAAAGTTAAGGGAAATACAGCAACCCAAGCAATAGTAAAATGTAATAGAACTAAATGCCATGTCCCAGACACATAGCAGATTCCTAAGCAAAGCCAAATTAGCACAGAAATATTAACCAACACAGATTCCCTCATTAAAGGGGATCCAGCCATCCACAACCTCCTTTTCCCATTTATGCAAATGGGGTCGGGGTGTCACTTCAACAGTGACAATCATCTGCAGCCAAGGTTTTTATACCACCAGGTGGCTAGCTCTGCCACAGTAGTTCTTTCACACCACACATTCCCATGCACACTTACAGTACATCTATGACCAATGTAGTGTCCAGTCCACCTACTGCATGTCTTTGGAATGTGGGAGGAAACTGTAACACCTGAAGGAAACCCACATGAACACAGGGAGGATATGCAGACTCCATACAGAATGCACCCCAGATGAGAGTTAAACTGGGAAACCTCTTGCTGTGAGGCGATAACACTAGTCAGTATGCCGTTGGTGCATTAGAAAAAGGATAGTCCATAACACAACTAAGCCTTTGCATAAAAACAAAGTTTCAAGTCAGAGTAACAGAAGGAGCAACAGTTACCTCTGCAAAGACTAATCAAATACATAGCTCAGAAATATCAGCCAACACAGATTTACCGTGGGTATAGAATGCATCAGAACCACCACAGTCATTAAAGAGAGCAGTCTACATCGAAGTCAAGAAAACTTTGTCATTTAGAACTACACAACAGTGTAGCTGAACAAAATTACAATGCTTCATTCTCAATGCAGGAAACAGTTGCACATATAGGCAGAGAAGGACAGCAGCGACCCACACCCATCCCAGAACAGGGGACGAGGAAGACAAGGAACAATATGAAGTTAACATTGTCAAAGTAAAATTGAAACAATTATACATGAGAAAGGAATACAGAATTCTTATCAGAAAGTCTTATCATGAAAGCATAATGCAGCATAGAGTCAAGTCTGAATTGGAGGAGACAGACGACTACTAAACATATCAGGTTACAATTGGAACTTACTAATTAGCTATCTGACCAATATTAAAAAGTAGCTTTAGAATAAAGAACACTGACTGGAAAATATCAGCTTTAAGATAATATTCAGAAAAAATAGCTCTGCAGAGGAAAAAAATTTAAGACTTAAGACACACCAGTGCATTAGGAAAAAGAATTGTAAACACTCCTAACAACACAAAACAAAAATAAAAATCTACAGTAGATAAACTAACCTGTACAGAAAAAAAAACAGTACAGACCCTAAACAGCTATCCTGTAAACTTTTCTTTTCAATGTAACTTTAATTAACAAACAGATACCTGTAGCAAGAAGGGGTTAAGAACAAGAAATCCAAGAGCAAAGGAAAAACACACTTCAAAATGGTGCCAAAATAAGCAGGGGAGAGGATGATGACTAAGTAAACATCTCTTTTGACAGGAAGAGTGAAAAAGAGCAGACTGGTGCACACCCAGGTTCAAAAAATAAAGGAAACACTTACTACAACTTAAATAATAATAACAATTTGTTAACCAGGCTCACTGGACACACAGTCTCTTTTCAAGGGTGACCAGGGAGCACAGTCTGGTTAAGTGGCTTGATCAATGTAACACAGTAGGCAAATGAGGCGTAAGGGAATCAAACCCTGTACTATAGAAATTACATCTCATAGGCATTAATCCTCTGTACCAACTACTAGCATTGGGAAATTTCTTCAGAGATGCTGACTGGTTGGATGGTTGAAGAGATCTGGAGTTAGGTCCTCCAGCACTGCGCATTGAGTTTAAAGTGAAGGGGCTAGGTAGCCATTAAAGTTTCATCAGCTGGATTAACTAAGTACCTGCTGATTCTACAAGTGAAAGGTATGAAACTACCAACATCAGATCCACATCTAAAGTCATCACTTTATTTTTTGCTGAATATGCATGGCCACAAAACTTAATCTGCTAATTAAATGTTGCGTTTTCTCTGAGCAGATAACTTAGTCCAAGGTTCAGGGACCACAAATTAGGTTGTATAAGAAATGTGGAGGTGAAATTGTGATGGGAAGATCCAAGAATAATTGATAAATAACTTTCACTTCAACATTTTTAGCCAAAATTCATTTAATACGTTAGGAAGACATGACACTCATTACCTAAGTTTCCATGCAGAAATAATACAGACAGACAAAAAGTACTGGTATGTTTCATTGAATGTGTGTGTGTGTGTGTGTGTGTGTGTGTGTGTGTGTGTGTGTGTGTGTGTGTGTGTGTGTGTGTGTGTGTGTGTGTGTGTGTGTGTGTTGTTAAAATATTTCCTGCACCAGCTGACTTTTTTATTCCATTTTTTTTTCCTTGCATTTTTAACTCAGTATGAAGACAACTAGTTCTAAGTGCCAGTGTCAGTACTTCATGGCAGTAAAAAAATCCAGACTTTATATTTCTTTTAATTTAGTACAGATTATTCAGAGGAAAAATAATCTGAGTCTTAGTTAATTTGTGTGGAGAAATCTTGATACATATCAGATTTGTAGCTGCTGGGGCTTACAGTTTGAAGATCTTGATCTATAACACACTTGTACCTCTTTCTGTGTGAAGAAGGTTGGAGAGTATATGAATACGTGTGTGTGTCTGTGTGTGGGTGATCATAGTTTGACCTGCATAATACTTTGCAAGTAAATACTGTGTTGTGACTGAATAATTATTAAGTTTAATGTAACATTTACAAAGAAAGAAATGCACAGGTGCTTAATAACATAAAGCAATTAGTAAGCAGAAGTGATGCCTGCATCATTATAGCTACTTTTTTGCCACAACTTACTGACTCTCCCCAGCCCTCCTGTTTAGTTCATCTTTTATACTTTTACCACACATGTATTTCCTACATAAACCAGTGGGATGGTGTCTCCTTCATACTGGAAAGCAGCTTCTTTGCATTTACTGGGGGAATGTGCCAAGTGTCCAGGCAGCATCTAGGAATTGTATTAGTGACAGGGATGCTTTGATGTTTTCTGTGTTTGCTATAACTTCCCCTTGTCTGGTCATGGATGCAGTGATGTGCAATCCATATAGAGTGACTGCTTACATTTGCACATGCTAACACACATATGCATACACACACACACACACACACACACACACACACACACACACACACACACACACACACACACACACACATGCACCATGTATGTTTTGCCATGAATCTTGTCTCCAGCTTGGATTTCTACTAGTTTCTCTGGACTATTCCTTAACCTCCACCAGGGGACACTCCTGTGATGAGTTAGAGCTTCACCATACTCCAATGAAGATAAACAGGCAAATGGTCACTAAACCACCTCTCCAGCCAGCATTCTAACTCAGTTGGCTGCTACTTAAACCTCAATTAGTGGTACAGTCAAAGCCAGGCAGTCACTGGTATAGCTATCATATTTACATGTAGAATGCTTATTTATTTTCCCTACCCTTTCACGGTATATGTACCAATAATAGCATTCATTATTTCACCATTATATTTTATCTTGTAATACATGACTGGTGGAAGTGGGAACAGCACAGTACTTGAATGTGCCCATGAATCAAAGCTCTTCATACACTGTGTTCAGTTATGCATTACTTCGCTATATGCATATCTCTTAACTTAGTTTCTAATTTTGTGTTATGACAACACTGTATTATATTTAGCTTCTTTACTTTTTAACTGCAAAGAACGGAAGCATTTACATTAATGATTCTGTATGTTAATGTAGTTATATTGTACTCAGAGCTGCCAAAGCATGCTTTCTTTTGAAATTCTGCATTTATTTCAAGGTGCAGCATTGCTATTTTGGTGCGTGCCAAGTCTATTAAAATAATTCAGATCTTAAATGTGGAAATTCTGTCTTAAAGAAAGATATTCTGTTACAAATATATATATATATATATATATATATATATATATATATATATATATATATTTATATATATATATATATATATATATATATATATATATAAAACTACGTATAAAGATAAATGTTTTATGTGTATTTTAACATAAATATCACTACCTTACCCATTATCTGTATGTCAGAAGAAAATAAAAGCAAAATTGCATGCAATGAAATAATTAATTATGTTGAAATACACATTAAAAGTTTGATGCCTAGTTTGATGCTTCTCATGTTCATCTCGCAATTGCCTTCCTGGCTTAGGTGCTGGTAGTGAGTACAGTCTCTACCACATCGTACATCCCTCTCGCCACTAATATTTAAGTGTCCCTCCAGTGCAAGTCAAAATTTAGTAATGAAAAATGTTTCATTGTTAACCTCTCTATAGTAACAAAAAAAGAAAAGAAAAGGAAATTATCCAGCATTATGTCCTGCTTCCCAGTATAGATCTGCCACCCCTAATGTACGTTACTAAACAAAAGCCTGTTCACTGTCATTGTATTTATTTTTAAGTTCCATTGTGCATTAATCCTGGCCCTTAGGACTTCAGACGTAACAAATTAATCTTCTTGAAAGAGGGATACAGTCAGGCAACCAGTATTAGGTAGTGCTTCATGCATTCTGGTGAGGGCTTTTTCAGTTATACCCTACTACCTGATACTCCCACCTTAGCTATGGCATGACATGGCATTGTTGCATTGATGTATGCATGAACTTCCATGCATGTGCCCCACAGTTAACATCTGTTAGTGTCACCACAGCATACTGTCTTCCTGCTTAAGTCCTCCTATCTCCACTAAGAGACTGTTACTGAACAAAGAACCACTACTCTCATAATGAATCAGAAGCCATGAGTTGTAGCCAGTCAGTGACTCCTGCTGACCCTCCTTTACTGGTTCCACTGATTTAATCTTGGTCACTAGCATTGCTGATATGAACTTCCCTATGCATCAGATCATGAGTAACTCACCAGTTAAAGTACTATATATTCCTTACTGCTGGTTTTCTGATATAATGTGTTTCATTAGGAGCTTTGACCAGTCACCAAATGTTGGCCATTTGTTAATATTTTGGTCCTGCATTTTCAGTATGCAATATATGTTCTCCACCCAAGGACTGTAGTAGAATTATTATGCCGTTCTGCCTGGAAGGATAATTTTATTGCTGTTATACAAAGTTATTTCCAGTGCAAATTTGTACATGTTCATCACTCTAGCTCAAGGTTTAGGAAAGAAAGCTTAGCATGCTGAAAATATACTGCAAAAATATTTAAAACTTTTAAAGTGATACACTATTTTTGAATAGACTCATAATGCCACATAACTTTTTTTCACACCTTTGCTAAATTATTAAGATATAAGCAAACATACATTAACAGAAAAGAAAACAAACCATTTTAACATTTTTCCATTTAAATACAATATACATCACATATATTTTATATATATATATATATATATATATATATATATATATATATATATATATTTTCTTGGCCACTATTATCAGTCCAACATTAAAAAAATACTGACTTCCTGTCTTCCCTTAAACCTCCCTGCACCTCCTACTGAACATTATTATGCATGTATTGTTCCACAATTTCCATTTACTTCTATTAATTTGCTCCTTCCCTTTTCTAAAGATCCCTCTTCCGGTTCTTTTACCTCTTTTATAATATTCAAAACCTCAACTACTGCTGGTGCAGACTTCGAGTTCCATTTTTTAGTGACTGCTTTTTTGGCAGCGAACAGAATTAAACTTAAAAAGGCCTTACTATGTCTTGACAATTCATATCCTGTATATTAGCTCAAAAGAATTATTTCCTTACTTAAAGCCATTTGCTCACCCAATATTTCTGATAGAGTACTCCGTAGGGAATTTTTAAAATCTACCAACTCATTATACTCCCAAAACATATGTTCTTCCCAGCTACTACTTCTTTCTCCATCACACCTCCAACATTTGCTATCTACCTGAGGAAAAATTATTTGTAGGCTGCTTGCAAACACTTTTACACAAAGATCCTAAACCTTCTGGATTTGGTTGCATACTTGGGAAAAATACATAGGTCTTCACATTTGTATTCTTGTTAATTGTTTTTCCAGTCTCTCTTCCCAATATTTTCTAACAGCCTCTGATTGATTACTATAGTTATCATGCAGTTGTTTTATATGCCCTACTAATTATCCTTTTTTAACAGCTTCTAATGTTCTAGATTCATCTAAGCACTCTGCCAGAGCAGGTATTTCATTTAATATTCCACTATCCCTTTCCTTTTGCCTGTAGTCTGAGATCAAGCCCTGGTAATGAAGGCAGTCTCTAGCCTGCAATCCAAATGTCGTATAGGCCTCATTCTACTCTACTACCTTTCCTGCTTGAGTTACTTGCTCCCAACATCTTGGTTCCTTTGCCAGGTTTCTCCTGCGAATTCCAACCTCCTCTTTCCTATTTTCTGTATCTGCAGTCATCCCTATTGTCAAAATCTCCTTTCTCCATGCTCATATTGGCTTAGTTCTTAGAATACTTTCTGCTACTGTATGAATATAATATTGTTTCGGCCTTTTTTTGATTTCTCCAAGTGTCGGTAACATATCTAAGCACTTTATGAAAAACCTGGTCGAAATGACACTGAGAGACTGCTATCCAAAAACCAAGGAAGAAAGGAAATACGAACCAATGCTTGTTTTAAGTACTTTTGGTCCTTTATTTATTGGAACTTCTCCTATTTACGTCTGTTATATTGCATGAATCTCTATGAACAGTCCTAATTACTGTGTTCATTTGTTTTATCAGCAAGAAAAACCACGTCAGGAAAAAAAACAAATTTATTTTGCAAAGCTTTCAGGTTAACACCCTTCCTCAGTGCATTATAAAATCAATTAATATAAAATAGGTTTTATACTTGCCATACTATTAATACCTGGGTTACTATCTGCTCTCAACATTACTATCCATTCATATTCTCTTGTTTCTAAAAAAATTATTTAAATCACCAACCCTCATGCTCATAACTACTCTATCCATCACTCTGAATTAAAATAATGCCCTGGATCATTATCTGTTATGTGTTTACTTAATGCATTCATATTTATACTTCTAATGTCTGATTTATGTTCCACTATTCGTTCCCTTAGTTTCCTGGTAGTCTTTCCCACATAAAACGAGGGACAGGCTACACAGGTAGCTAGGTATATAACTTGTTTTATGTTGCAGTTTGCATAACAGAAGGACTTCTATTCCATTTTTATTACAGGGTGCACAAATGTATTCTCCCCCTCATAGATGTCATCACAGCAGCTACAGTTAAAGCACTTAAAAGTACCTGTTTTATTTAATACGTTCTTTCCTGTAATATGTTTAAAATCTTTATAACATAACTTTAACTTTAGACTTTCAGAATTTCTATATGCAAATAGGGGTCTTTCTCCTACTATTTCCCTTAATTCTGGCATTGCCATCAATATCGTCCAATTTTTATGTATTATACACTTTACATCTTCAGTTTTCAAGTTATAAGTTGAAAACATATCTAATTACATCATTTTTATGTACTTATTTTCGTGTCTCTGTTGTATTTCTCAATTTATTCCCAAAACAGGGGGTGTATTCACTCATTCTCCCATCAGTGACTTCTTTATATACTTGCTCTACCATCTCAGAATTATATCCACTACTAATAAATTCATCCATCTCTTTAATTTGCTTTTCAAAGTTTTCGTGATTTGTATTTAACAAACTCTTTCCAATCATTTGTGCTTTCAGTATACCTCTAAAGATATGGGGGGCATGCATGCTGTCCCTATTCACTTATCTACTGACATGAACCTCTATCCTATGTATACTTGTTTCAATATATGTTCCTATTTTACTTAACTCACTATCCAGAAAGACTATCTTGTCTTCTGAAGCTGACATTTTGAATTTCAAGAAACTTGTTGTTGTATTTAAATATTCCATATAATCATTCAGTTGTTGTAAAGTTCCATCCCAAATTAAAAAACGATCATCTACAAATCTCTGGTAGAAACATATTTTCTTATTCATAACATTACTACCACTTAAGACATAGCTTTTCTCCCATTCATATAGCACGAGGTTGGCATAGGTATTTGCCACTGGTGTACCCATAGCCACCCCTGCTAGTTGTAAATAGATTTCATTATCAAAAATAAAGCTGTTCTTAGTCAGAACTACTTCTAGTAATACACAAATATTCTCATTTGTCTAGCTGGTAATTTTACTTCTACATTCAAAAAATTCCTTATAGAATCTATCTCATAGTCATTGGGTATTACCGTGAAAAGAGATGCTATGTCTAAAGTTACAAATAAATATTCTTTCCTTTCTTGTTTGGAATACCATTCATATAGTTTCACCAGAAAATTGTGTCCCTTAAAATGGTGGAACATTTAGTCAGGAAAGTGCTTAAATATTTTTGTAAATATTTTGAGAGAGGCTGGGTCATCCATCCACCTCCTGAGGCTATAGGCCTCAGGGGGGGGATTTTCTATGGATTTATGTATCTTAAGGATGCCATAAATTTGTGGTATTCTAGGACAAGAAACAGTAAAATAGTTAAACTGCTCTGTTGTTATGTCTCCAGATATTTGAAGGTCATAAATAGCCCTATTTATCTCTGAAATAAGTTTTTTTTTAACATTAAGAAGTGTTATTTTCTTAAATGTTTCCTCATCTTGTAATAAGATTTTAAAGTTCAAGATATATTTGTCCCTAACCATTATTACTATGGCTCCACCTTTATCGGCTTGTTTAACTACTGTACTTCTTTCATTCATAAGGTGTTGCAATGCTTCATATTCTTCATATGTTAAATTATATTTTTTTCTTGCCTTTTGATGCAGAATATAACTCCCTAAGCTCATCTTCCACCACATTTACAAAAGCTGTCACAATTGGGCAACTGATTCAATATTCTCATTACATTTAAAAATCAACTTTAAATTCACATTTCTGGCAAATAACTTTAAATCTGTCAATGCTTTCACATTATCATCAGTGGCATTAGGTATACATTTCAGTCCTTTGTTTAGAAGCTTTAAATGTGCTTCTGTTATGTTTCTAGCTGATAAATTAACAGTACCTTGTTTTATAACAATCAGCAACGTGCTGCTTTGTTCTGAAGGGCAGGGCTGCTGTTCTTTCTCTTTGCCCCATTTACTATCTTGTGCTGCTGCCTCTGCAAGGAACGCCCCCTCAACCGGGTGCTTAATTGTACATCCACCTTCTCTGGTAGCTTTAACTGAAAAGGAGAGAGGGAAGAAAACTGCATTTGGCTCATTTTACCCATTAGTTGAGCTGTATTGGCATCTTTTGTTGTTACTTGTGTCTTTATCACCTCTCTTCCACTTGCTTCCTCATTCACGGCCGTTGTTTTGGTGGGGGGCATTACCATTAGGTGAATACAAGCCTCCTGATTGGACGGTTTGTCTTGTGACATAATTGCCTGTTCATTTCTATTGGTATTACGCTGCTGTCATTCAGATGGACTGGGTAACTCAAATTTATCCAGTTCATCCATTCTTTTTTTAGATTTTAAATCAGCTATTTTTGTTACTTCATTTCTCGGTCACGAAAAAATATGGCCAGATTTAAAGTCATTAATGTCTCTCATTAATTTCTGTCTTTTTTCAGCCTCTAGTTTTACATCAACTAGATGCAATTGATCTAAGGCATTCTGATACTGAGCTGTTAAAACATGGCATGTTCAACAATTCATTTTCCATCTTTACAGTATTTTCTTCCAGTTCCTTTTCCACAGGTACAAAATAGGTATTCATTAACTGCATGTATTCATCTCTTAACTTTAGATTTAACTGTTGCCACTATCTCAAGAGGTCTGGATAGGTGTTTGCATATGAGGGCATTTTTTAGAATTCTAAGCCCCCGAGGAACTACACCCAGCTCCAAATAAGCTTGAAAGATTAACTGCTGCCACTGGAGCTGTTTAAAAGTTTGCACCTTCTTTTCCAAAATGTCCAAAATTTTTTCAAAAGCTTGTACTGACTGGTCAGCGGTTCCCAGCGGTAAATGTGCATTTAAAGTCATGTTTAAAAGTGGATTACCTTCTCTTGATAGTAAACCTCTCGTTGTGTTTCTTCCACAAATTTCTTCCATTAGCTGGCTGATACTTCACTCTTTTACTCTTTTGACGTTCACAGTATTTGACCAAAGGTATAACTATGAGCTGCAAAATTGGTCAAAGCTGTAGTTCAAACAGTCTCTTAAGCAAGAAAAACCATGTCAGGAACAAAAACAAGTTTATTCTGCAAAGCTTTTGGGTTAACACCCTTCCTCAGTGCATTATAAAATCACTTAATACATCCATTTTAAATAAGAGCATCAATTAATCACAATGTCATCTGTAGTGTAAAATGTTATATATCCAGAGGCCTTTGCCTGCATTTCTCTTCAAACGTCTTTGATGCTGCTCTTTATGTATTGATTAGTTTTGCTTTCTCCTTTGCATAAATACTGCACCATATGAAATCACTTTCTCTTTCCCATGTCCATATTTCTTCTTCAGATGTCTTTTGCTCCTTTGGTTTCTCTTTACTTGGGGACTCGTTGTTCCATCTTGCTGTGATATAACCTGTGTTAAACTTTCAGTACTAAATCCTTTACTTCACAGGTATTCCATAACTTCAGCTATTTTTTTTTAACTTCTACTTTACTAATCTTCACTTTTACATTCCCACTTTGTGATCTTTTTTGTATTGATTAATGTAGCTTTTTCCTTTGCATAAAAAATTTCACCATATCAGATCTCGCTTTCTTTCTCATGTCCATATTTCTTTTTTATACTTTTCAAAATCTCTATTTTCGCACTTCCTCAGTCGCTTCTTTTTCCAAAAGGCCCAAGGTTTCTTGGTCTATGTTGTGTCTTTCAGATTTTCCCGGTTAGGGGTTGCCACAGCGGTACTCCAGTCCGGTAATGATTGGTAGTTGATTTTTATGTGCCGAGTTACCAGCCCTGATGCACAACCTTCAACGAAGGTACGCCTATTCACGCATGTCTCCACGCAGAAGACGCTTTAGCTGAGAATCGAACTGCACAGCGTCTTACTGTGAGGCGACAACGCTACCGCAGCACCACACATAAATCTGTTGTATTAATGAACACAAATTTTTATTTGAAGCTTCTGGCAGTTAGTTTTTCTTGTGCAAGTATTTTTCTTTCCTCTAATTTCTCTCAATCTTTTTCTGTATCTTCTGTCTGGAAATTCTGCGCTTCTTGCATAATAGCAATAATACAATATAATATTGTGTCTCTCTTTTAATTTCAACAAATCTTTTGTATTTCTAATACCATGATGGGAATGGACACCATTCCTAAGTCAAAGTATGATTAAAGTTCATGAACTTAGTATTGTTTCAATCTTTGATGTCAGCCAGACGTGCTCTTCACAGCAAGTACAATGTGCCCAGTAATGGAATCCTTCTGCAATTTGTATAGAGTTACATGTATTTGTAACATATCTAAATATGATTGTACATTCTTTTTTATAAGACCCATTGCTCCTACTACTATTGGAACTGTCTGGGTATCTTGCTTCCACACTGCTCTCCTTTCTGCCTGCAAATCCTGATATTTTATGACTTTGTGTCTCTCTGTAGGTAAGACACTGTAGTCACTGGGTGTTGTGATTTCAATGATCAATGCTACTTTTGTCTTCTTTTTATGGACCACTATATCTGTTTTTCTCGTATCTATATTTTGAACTGTTGGTAATGGGTGATCTCATGTGATGTATTCTTCATAATTTTCGCTGATGCTTTGTTGCTCATGTTTCCAGTGTTTTTCAGCCACTTCAATTCCATGATGTTTGCACAATCCCCAGTGCAATAGTCTTGCCACATTATTATGCCTTTCAGTATATAGTCCTTCTGCCCTCAGTATATCACAACCAGAAATGAGGTTTGTGACGGTTTCCAATTCTGTTTTACAAAATCTACATTTGTCTGTTTCTCTCACAAAGGACTTTGTAAATCAACGTGTAAATAGACGACTATCTTGGGCCACCAATATTAACCTTTCATCTTCTGGTTTGAATTTGCCTCTCCTTAACTATTCCTCCATTTGATCCTGATCAACATGAAGTTGTTCCAAGAATTTTCTCTAGTTACAACTATATTTATTCATTTTCCACATTTCTTGCCTTCTCATTTGATCTCATATTCTTTTTTTTTGTTTTTTTGGCACATTCAGTTGTTGCCTGATTTTTATCTAATTCTGGTTTGATTTCAATTCCCGCTTTTAGACTAAGCAGGGAAGTCATCTTAGATTTATTCTCCTCGTGTTTCAAAACTTTCATTATGTTTGGATCTTGTGAGGTCAGTAGATATGTATGCAGTCCCACGATTGCAGATCTATACATGTAATCAGTTTCAAGGAGGCCCATACCACCTTCAGAATGGGGAATATACAATCTTGGTATGCACTGATTTTTATAAATCATCTGATGAGCATGAAGCATCCTTCTTGTTTTCCTATCTAATCTATCCAACACCTTCTAGGGCTGGTTAATCACTCCAAAACTGTAAGCTAGGACAGGAAGAGCTAATTGGTTTATAGCTTGAATTTTGTTCCTAGATGTCAACGCTGTTTTCAGGATTAATTTAAGTCTTCCAAAATATTCCTTACTAAGTTTATTCACATTTGTTCATGTTTTATTGTTGATCCTTCATTATTTCCCAAATATGTATGCGCTCCCTCTTGCTCAAGTTCTTTTATATCACATGCTTGTCCCAAACTGATGTTTTCTTGATGCTGCAGTTTTCCTACTTTAAAGGTTGCTTTTGCATATTTATCAAGACCAAATGACATGCTTATATCATCTGAAAAAGTTTTGACTACTTGCAGTTGTGCTTTCAGTTCCTCATCCGATGAGCTATACAATTTTAAATCATCGACAAAGAGAAGGTGAGAAGTCTTTACACTTTGTTATTTTCTAGGAGCCAAATTATAGCCATGGCCTAGGCTGTTAAATACACAGCTTAATGGGTTAAGGGCAAGACAGAATAGCAGCAGTGACAGGGGGTCACCCTGGAATATCCCCATTTGGATTTTTATCCCTGGAATAATAACTTGTCCTTTTTCATGGTTTAACTACAAAGTGGTCTGTCACTGTTTCATGGTCGCTGTGATATAGTTTATTAGTGTAGGGTGTATCTTATACAGTTTTAAAGACTCTTTTATCCATGAATGTGAGACACTGTCAAATGCTTTTTTGTAGTCAATCTATGCCATACTTAGATTCTTCCCCTTTTTACAGTTCTCCACTATGACTTGATTTAACAACAAATGATCCTTTGTTCCATATGACTTTATTGTATTGCCCTTTTGTTCTATTGCCATAATTGAGTTTTCTTCTAAATGACCATAAACTATGTCGGCATCAGTTCCAATGTATAGTTTATATATCATCCAAAGGCAAGTTTTTGGTCTATAATTTTTAGGTAGCTTGCAGGTTCACTCTTAAGTAGGGGCATTGTTTTTCCTGTTGTTAGCCAGGTTTGTGTCTGTTCAGGGTGCGCATATAAATAGTTCTTACTCATAGCTAAATCTTCACGCAAAGATGTTAATACTTTTAACTAGCAGTTAGGTCTGCATCCAGGCCTGGGGTTTTCCAATTAGAAGCTTTTCTTAACTTTATTTCAATCTCTCTGGCCGCTACTTCATCCCATTTCATATCTTGTACCTTTGAACGTCTTATTTTTTCTTTTACTTCTTCTATCCATTTAGCATCTTTGTTGTGTTCCACAGGATCTTCACAAATACTTCTACAAAATGTATCTATTTCTTCTTTTTTTGGTGGTCTTTCACTTCCTTTTACCTGGTTTCCCAATTCTCTATAAAACTTTTTTGGGTCATCAATCTTTGTCTTCTTCTTTTGGCTTTTCCCGGTTAGGGGTCGCCAGAGAGGATCACCTGTCCGCTCATGACTGGCAGTGGTGTTTTACAGTGTTGAGTTGCCAGCCCGATGCCCAACCTTCCACAGAAGGCACACACATGCACACACTCACACCTAGGGCCAATTTAGAGTGTCCAATCCACCTACAGCATGTCTTTGGGATATGGGAGGAAACCCATGTGACCACAGGGAGGACATGCAGACTCCGCACAGAAGGCATCCCAGCCAAGGATCGAACCAGAGAAACTCTTGCTGTCAGGCGGCAATGCTAACCGCTGCACCACCATGGTTGCCCTTTTTTGGGTCATCAATAAATTATTTTGTAATTTTTACTTTATATTTATCTGTGTATCTTCTACGTTTTTCTGTCTGTGTTGATATTTTCAGTTTATTATTTGTGATACTGCATGATAAATCCTGATCATTTCTCATCCTGTGCATTGCTTTTATCACATCTTTCTAAGAATTTTTGTTGATCTGTTCCCTCTTCTATACTCTTCTAACAGTGACACTTCTTGCCTTAATTGATTTATAGTTTTCTCTATTTGATACTTCCGTGCTAGTATTCAATTTCTTCCCTTCCTTTTCCTTACTACCCTGTGTTCTTGTGGTAGAATTGTATCTGTTATTAATTTAGCTGCACAGAAATATATACTGTTTACTTCTGTTATATCACATGGATCTCTACGGACAGTCCTAATTATTGTGTTCATTTGTTTTATCAAACTTCTAACTTTTGGGGTTTTATTGACCTTCTGCAGTCTATTTCTTTCATTGACCTTAATATGTCTATCTATCGCTATTAAATCAAGCAACTCGTCTCTTAGCTCATTTCTAAGTTTCTGGTCTTCTTCCTTTTCATCTCCATCTGTCAATATCAGGCTCTGGTTCAAGACCAAAGTACTGTTAATTATTCTAGTCAAGTCCTGTGCCTTTTTCTGTCTCTCAAGCATTTTCCTTCGGAACATTGGACAAGGTTTCACTGGCAAAGTCTCTCTATGAATCTCACCATCAGAAGAATGAGAAGCAAAAGCACCTTCTGTTTGCTGACTCACTTTTTGTTGGATAAACTTTTTTATTTCCTCCTTAGCTTATTCTGCATAAAAAAATTACTTTGATCCCCAGGAAAAAGCACTTTGAAGACAGATGGATACAGAAGCTTGACTCTCACAACTGCCTAGATGTACTATAATCAACTCTTAGGTAGCTATTCTTCAGCGCAAGACCAAAGCACAAATTAAAACTACTCAGTTTAGGGAACCTGAAATTTAGGCAGTCGTTCATTATCATAGCACAGTGGGCATGGCCAGTTTTATCATAACACTCACCATTATGGAACTGTCCTGCCAACTTCCTAGGTTCATAGAATCCAGACAGTACATTTATTATGAGAGATACTGTCTCAATTTTTGCAGTTATTAATATTTTGAACAATATACAAATATAGCCATCTGACTTTATTGTAGCAATAATCTTATTACATGCCCTGTCCTTTTTGTACAAAGGCCTGTTTTCATTTCTGTCTTCATAGCTCATGCCTCAGATACTTTATAGTTTACATATATGTTTATAGTGTTCATAATTGTAAGTACTGGCTGTCCTTTCCTTTTATTTCTTATGAACTATACTGTGTAGTACATCATCCCAATCAAGTATTGCTCTTTATCATATATTTTATTTCATTCAGTATGCATTTTTGTTTAATGCACGTTTTCTTAATCAAATTTTCAAGCATTACCTATGAATTTATTCTCCTTTTATATCATAATTGTTTATTCTGTTTCATTTTCCTTAGTAATCTTACATTTACATCTTTTCCATTTTTTGCAGGTTTCAGTTATCATATTATGGGAGTAAAAGAAGAGATCAACTAGAGCTCATAATATTTTTTGTCTCAAGTCACAAAATAATATTGTTGCTTTAAAATATTTTTATTAATTTAATTTAAAAATTCTGTCTCATGGTGAAACACATCACTTATCTCCTTGCAAACTGGGTGAGGTCAGGCTGTGACATATGACCACATAGCCTGGAAATGGAACTTGTCAAGAGATTTGGGATGCATGGTTGGCTTAAAAAGGCCCTTGTGGTTGGTAGCCTAATAAACATCTATGAACCTACATAAACCAGAACTGCTATCTTAGAAGGATAAAGATGTGGCTATGACTGAGGTAACCAGGATTTGACTAGTGGCTCGGGTACTCCTTGAAGGACTTGGTAGAAGTGGGGCAGAGCTGGTTGCATATAGCACTGGTCACCCTGGAGGTGGTGCATGGATACTAACATGCAGCCTTGTGGAGTGGAAAGGCATTGTAAGTTCCCATGGTGAAACACATCACTTCATCGTCAGCTCCCATGGTGAAACACATCACTTCGTCGTCAGCTCCCATGGTGAAACACATCACATCTTCATCATCAGCTCCCATGGTGAAACACATCACATCTTCATCATCAGCTCCCTTTTTCCCATTTTCTACATGGGTTTTGGGGAATAATGTTAACTGTCGCCATCTTTCTCGATTCAATGCCTCACTCCTGCCTTCTTCAACACCCATGCCTGACTGTCGCAGGTCTTCTTTCACACAATCCATCCACCTCTTTACTGGATGTCCTCGTTTCCTCTTACCTTCTTCCTGTCTGTCCCAAATCCTCTTCACCATTTGTCTTCTGCTTTTCTGCACATGTCCAAACCACCATAATCTGTTCTCTTTGATCTTTTCTGCAATTCGAGCTACTTTGGCGTCTGCTCTTATGCCCTCATTTCTTTATCTATTCCACAGAGTGCATCCTATCACCCTTCTCAGGCACTTCATTTCCATCACCTCTAGCTTCTTCATTTGCTCTGCCTTTACTGCCCAGGTTTCTGTACCATACAGTAGTATTGGTCGCACCACTGTCTTGTACACCTTACTTTTTAGCTTCTGTGGCTTTCTTCTGTCATAGACTACACCTGACACTCTATGCCATTTAGCTGCAGCCCCTCTGATTCTAGCTTTGACCTCTTCATTCAGACTTCCCTTCTCCTCAACCACCCCTCCCAGATACTTGAAGCTATTTACCTGTTCTACTATCTTCCCTTCTATCTCAATTCTCACCTTCTTCTGATTTCCCCAATTTGTTGCCATTACCACCATCTTATCTGTGCTTAGTTTCATCCCATGTGCGTTCAGTTTTGCATTCCATTGATCTATATTTGCTGAAGTTCTTGCTCAGAGTCTGCCTGTAATGCCACATCATCTGCATACAGCAATTTTGTTGATCTGTCCCCTGCTACCTGTTTGCTAATGTAGTCCATCACCAGTATGAACAGCAGTAGGCTCAGAGATGAACCCTGTTGTACACCCACTCCCACTTGGAACCCCTCTGTGAGGCTAAACACTGTTCGCACTTGAGTCATTGGGAACTTGTACATAGCCTCCACTAATTCTACCTGTGTTTCTGGGACTTCAAACTACTGCAGTACTGCCCAGATCAGCTTTCTTGTGACCTTGTCATATGCTTTCTCCAAGTCTAGGAATGCTTAGTTGGACTCTTTCCTCATCTCTAGCTTTTTCTCAACTATCTGTCTCACTGCAAACATCGGGTGAGTTTTGCTGCATCCTGATTTGAATCTGAACTGCTCAACTCCCATCTTACATTCTACTACTCTGCATATCTGTTTATCAATCACCCTCTCTAGAACTTTCATGCAGTGTGATAGGAGTTTGATACCTCTATACTGTCCACACTTGTGGATGCCCCCTTTGTTCTTGTACACTGGCACGAGTATGCTTATTTTCCAGTCAACTGGGATATACCTTTCTCTCCACACTGCTATGAGTACCCTCACGAGCTATTTCTCCCCTATCTCACCCAGCATCTTTATCATATCTGCTGTGACCTCATCTAAGCTTGCTGCTTTCCCTGCCTTCATTTTCCTTAGAGATAGTCTTACTTCTTCTGGGGTAGCCTCCTGTTCTTCTTTTTAACATAGGCTGTGTCTGGGGCAGTACAGCTTCTGAGGAGTTTTCTTTATTCAGAAGCTGCTGAAAGTACTCCTTCCACCTGCCTTTGATGTCCTGTGGACTGGTTGTTGCTGGCATCCCTTATGAAGGGTGTCTTCTTTATCTTTCTGTCTTTGTCTTGCAACCTGATATAGTTTATTTGTACGACCTACTGAGGCACTTTCCAGAAGTTGGCAGAGTGCCTCCAATGCTCTATTCTTTGCTATTGCAACTACTTTCTTCTTTGTTAGGCACCCAGTATCCCATCCTAACCTGGTCCATCTTTTCTATCTCCCACTTTTTCCTGCACTCCTTTCTTTTGATGACTTCCTGGATTTCTGCATTCCACCACCAGCTTTCCTTATGTACCTTATTTCCATACCTGACTTAGCCACATATCTGTTCTGTAGTCCTCATACATGCTGTTTTGAGGAGCTGATATTCTTCTTCAACTCCACCTATTTCCTCCTCTTGGGGTGCTAAAGCTCTGAGTAATTCCTTGAACTGTTGTATTTTCTCTCCAGTCATCTTCCAGGTCTTCAGCCTGGTCTTTGTTGACCTTAGAGCCTTTTCTGACCACTGCTTGCAGCTGATTGTGGCAACCAGTGGTTTATGCTCTGGGCTGACTGTTTCACTGGTGATGATTTTGCAATCATTAATTCTTCCCCAGTGCCTTTTTCTTACTAGGAGGATGTCTACCTGAGTTGCATGTTGACCACTCTTGTGTGTGATTTTGTAACTGTCTCTCTTTCTGAACCACGTGTTGGCTACTATCAAGCCATTTGCTAGACAGAAGTCTAGAACGGCCTCTCCTTCTTTATTCTTGTTGCCCCACCCATGTGGACCCAGGCAGTCCTCATATCTTGTTCTGTCTGTCCCAATATGTGCATTTAAGTTACCCATTATCAACACCAATTCATGTTGTCTTGATTTATCTAGTAGGTCCTGCAACTGTTGTTGGAATGCAATCTTTTCCTCACTATCACAACCTTGCTCTGGCGCAAAAGCTGAGATTATGAATACTGCCCTATCATTACAGTGGAGTCTGATTGCCATGAGTCTGTCATTAATTCTGATGATATCTCTTACTGTCTACTGAAGCTTCTCTCTCACCACAATTGCCACTCCATTTCTAGCCTGTCTCCCTCCTGAGTAGTAGGCTCTGGATCCCAAGCCAAGTGGCTTTGCTGCACTGTCCTTCCATCTTGTCTCTTGGATACATAGGATGTCCAGCCTCCTCCATATCATCATGCCATCCACTTCCAAGACGATTCTTATCAGTGAATCAACATTAGGTGTAGCAATTCTTAGTTTATGTTTGGCAGGTTGATTGGTTTTATGTCCAGCTTTCACTCTACAGAGCTATCCTAGGTAACCCAGGCTGGGCAACCAGACACCAGCCAGCCAGTAGCTTATTGGCCCAGGGCTACTGGGCTTTATGGCAGGCACTGACTGGCCAATAGGGGCACATACATCCCTCCCACCATTAGTATGGGTCCCTGGCATAGGTTGGAGTAGGCCGGGTCCTCAACCTACTTCTCACCTATAACTACCCATGCCAATTTGGCGACATTAGTTAACATGCCCAAGTCACTTAGAGCCATATTTTACACCATCAAGTGGCTAGACCTGCCATGGCACTCAGTCTGTGATCTGCGTTCTCCTACCTTGAGGATACTGCTTACCACAGTAGCTGCCCCAAAGTTGTTGGTCTGTGCAACTCTTTCCCTGTAGGGCACCATATAGAGTCTGTGCTGCTGTGCACAGCTCCATTCATTGGTGAGTTTGAGATAGAAACACTCAGCATGTTTTTTGTAGGTGGGAGGAACCCTACAGAGACACAGGGAGAACACACAAACTCCAAGCAGAAATTGGTCGGAGGTCAGAATCAAACCTTGTACTTTTGTCCATGGGAGGCGAAGACCTTAACCATTATGCCAACTGGTCTCTTGCCAAATGGTCTCCTAGTGAAACACATCACTTATCTCCTTACAAAGTGGGTGATTTCAGGCTGTAACATACATCCACATAGCCTGGAAATGGGTGAATACACTAAGTACCCTCATGGTGTCCTCAATGACATCTGCATCCAGACAGCTCTCTCTCAAATCCCAGATGAAATGTCTGGGCAGTGGAATAAGTAGGCTATGTCCAACTGGGGGAGAATTTATGGTTGGCAGCCACAGGAGCAAAAGATTCTCTAGAATCAAATTTAAAATTTGGTTATTCGTAAAACTTTAACTAGAATCTTAGTAACTCTGATTGTTTTTCCTGAGTCTGTGTTTTTCTTGCCTTTTATTTCCACAGGACAAAAAGCTGTTTACCTTTGTCTGACAGGATATCTGTCTCATCATGCTACTTCACATCTGCTCACTGCTAATTAACATCTGGAAGACATTCTACCACTGGCTGTTTCTGTGTTGGGTACTACCACGAGTGGCTCTTGGTACTGGCTTCTGGGCTGCCAGTTTAGTGCCAGATGTTGTTTGAGTCTAGTTTTAAATTAAACTAGGGAGGAAAGTAAAGTAATATCAGCTGGAAGTGAGTTCCAGGATCTACCTACACAGTTTGCAAAGAGAGAGTCACCGGATGAGTTGTTAATTTTGCTTGCCTGAATTAGTAGTCCATTAGAAGATCGAAGAAGTCTTGGATTGTTATAGGGGGTGATAAGATTTTTAAGTGCAGGAGTATTGTCCGGATTATAAAGGATTTTATAGGCCATAATCAGTTGGTTATACTGGATTAGACTGGGTAGTTCAAGCCACACAAGCTGGATGAGATTGATGCAATGATGTGTCCTAAAAGGTAGCCCAGTGGCAAACCTGGCAATGTGGTTGTACCAGATTGAGAATTTGTTAAGGACAGTCTTGTTTAAATTAGCGAGTAGAGGGGATGCATACAGAAGTATTGAAAGAAGGTGAGAGCGAGCTATGGCAATTTTGGCTGGAGGGGTTAGGAAGGCTTTTATTCTGTAAAGTGACCTTAGTTTTTTATTGATGGTTTTGATCAATTGGTTTACATGCAGGTCGAATTTTAGATTATTATCTATAATGACACCAAATAGTTTTGTAGAGGGGTCAGGGGAGATTATTGTACCATCATTTGCGTTTATGGTAAAGGTAAAAGCAGTAGACCTATATGTTGGTGAAAATAACAGCATTTTAGTTTTTTTGGGATTTAGTATCAGACGACGTTCAGAAAGCCAGTTTTCTATAGTAGTAAAGGTGGTCTGGGTAACTGACCATAAGTCTGTTGGAGATGTGGCCGAGCAGATCAGGGTAGAGTCATCAGCGTATTGGATACAGCTGACTTTTGGGATGACAGTATACAGGTCATTAATGACGATGGAGAACAGCAGGGGCCCTAGTATAGAGCCTTGTGGTACTCCAAGGGTGTTAGGTAGTAGGTTATAGAGTTTGTTCTGCCAAAGAACAGCCTGCTGTCTCTCATTCAGGTAGGATTTAAACCACTGAAGGGCTTTAGTATCTAGACAAAATGTTTGCAGGGTGTGTATTAAAAGTTAGTGATCAACCATGTTGAATGCCTTGAAAAGGTCCAAGAAGAGGGCTGATGATATATAATTATTGTTACGATTATGGTTTATGGTGTTGGTAAAGGCTAGTAGGGCTGAAGTAGTGCTATGGTGAGGACAGAAGCCATGCTGGGTGTCTGCCATGAGGTGAATCTGGATTAGGTGGTACATGAGCTGTCTGTGAATACATTTTTCCATAATCTTTGCAAGTGGAGACAGTATAGCTATTGGCCTATAACTGGAGAATTCAGTAGGGCTGCCTCCTTTGTGAAGTGAGATTATGTAGGATATGTTCCATATGGTGGGAATTTTAGCTTCTACTATCATTCGATTAATTAGTATTGATACGGGGTAAGCAATAGCATCAGCAGATTTTTGAAGTTACTCGGCAGGGAGTTAATCAGCAGAGAGTGTGGTGAGTTTTAATTTTTTGATGAAGGTATGGATAAGTGACGTAGCAACTGGCTGGAAGCTGAACGTGAAGTAGGTTTCTAGGGGTGGTACTTTCAGGACCAGGGGAGCTAGGAGTTTTACATATATATATATATATATATATATATATATATATATATATATATATATAATTTAAGTTCTATATATGCTATAAAGAGTAACCACATGAGTAAAGGCAAACTAAAAAAACTCAGAAACCAAGAAAAACACATTAGAAAACAGGAAAGGACAATATTTATTAATAAATTAAGTACTTCTGCTCTTTTAAGGATGGAACTTTATCACATCTGAAGCCATTAGCTTATTACATCACTTAACTAGTAAAAAAGTCTCATTATACTTGCATGTTTATACAGGTCCTACAGATCTTGTGGTCAGGTTAAGCCCTGCTGCGCTCGGCCTCGCTGCGCTTTGGCTTGCTCCGCTCCTTGCCCTGCTCCCAAATATCACCCACCCCTACTAGTCCTAAATGTAGAGCTCTAAAACCACTCCACCTCTTTTTAGAACCAATCAACAACTCTCCAGGCATTATCAGGACCCTCCCTACCTATCTATTCTAATTATCCCTCTATTCAAGTTGGGCAAAAATCAAAGCTAATATCTACACAATGCCTCTCTTATTGGCCGTGAAACCTTTCAAATTAATGCCAATTTACTGCCTACTACCCTTGATGATAATTCCATATCTTTTCACCGCCTATGAAAATCGGTCCTACCTAGGCTACCACTACCCAAGAAACCAAACCATCACTCCAATAATACAAATTAAATTAGACTACTTAATAATCCCCCCTATGACTAACTCCTTGGATACAAAATACCACCAATACATTAGATCCAGATATATCAACCCCAAAACCAAGAATTACCTAAGACTAATATTTAAATTCCTGAAGCTCACAATTAAGACTACATGGCAACCTCACAAGAGATGGGGACATTCATCCAAACCCTGGCCCACCCTCACTAGTCTATCCCAGCCCCAATTCTACTATTCCCACTAACTTATGAACTTTAAATAGACCTTCAATCTCACTCCTGGTCAGTCACCTAAATATTAGAAGCTTAAATAATAAGATCCACCACCTACATGCACTCTTAGATACACATTCCCCGGATATACTTTGTCTTAATGAAACCTGGCTAAAACCATCCATGGCAGATAAGGAGGTTTTACCCCCAGGTTATAAAATACTAAGGTTAGACCATACCACTAGGAAGGGAGGAGGGGTACCTGTACTATACAAAACTACTCTAGATTTGACCTCTGAGTCCACACACCCACCCCGTGTTGATAATGCTGAAATTCTCATTACCAAGCTTCAAATTAATAAAAACAAAAGTATTAACATAGCCTGTGTCTACATTCCCTCAGGT
The DNA here is from genome assembly GCF_019279795.1 of Protopterus annectens. NCBI lineage: Eukaryota > Metazoa > Chordata > Ceratodontiformes > Protopteridae > Protopterus > Protopterus annectens. The sequence goes on from NC_056747.1 coordinate 719,030,857, forward strand.
AATAATGCAAATACCCTACAAGATATACTCTCTTGGCTGTCTAGTAACTACCCTCAAGAAACCATTGTTCTAGGAGACTTCAACATCGACTGGAATATTTGTTCCTCAGAATCTCCGACCATCCATGTAAATCTATACAGATTTACTCAGATCATATCCTCCCTCACTAGGATCAGTTAAACCTAAGAACAAGATAGTATCCTAGATTGGATACTCATTAATAGCCATCCCCACATGTATAGGGGCAGTACCCGACCTGAAGACATAAGTTACCATTTTCTTACCTATATAATCAGGCATAAGACTGACTTCCCCCACCAACCTACTTACAAAACAATTAGAAACAATAAAAACTTTAACCCCATTAATTTCCAAAATGAACTCAAAGCATGTAATTGGGCAGTCCTAAAACATCTACCACTTGAAGAAGCTGTATTATATTTCAACACCAAATTCCTAGCCATCCTTGATAACCATGCACCTGCATGTTCTATAAGAACTAAAGCAAAAGTTGCTCTTTGGCTTTCAAAAGAAACCAGACAAATTATCTTACTTAGAAACAAAGTTTGGACCGCATGGCGTACCACAAAATCCCCCTTAGATCAACTTAGATTTAGACAAATAAGGAACAACACTAAATAATCTACCACCCTAGATAAAAAAAAACAACTTTTACTGTCATTTACAACAGAAGCATCAAAACAATCTGCAAAACTTTTTGGCAGGCATAAATAAACTTATTCATCCAGGGCAATGCACAACTCCGACCCCCTTGGCTACCATCCAAAAACTTTTGAAAGATGTTGCCAATTCCTTTAATAGTTTCTTCACAGAAACTATCCAGTCACTAGCTAATAAACTATTTCCCAGTTGCCCAAGTCCTAACGCCGCCGCACCTAGCTCTCAAGTCCCCTTTAACTTTCAACCAGTTTAATCCGTGCCCTAATCAAGAAATTAAAACCTACCACCCTTGCAGTGGATCTCCTCCCAGCTGAGTATCTACAAAAAGCTGTGGATGCCATAGCATACCCGATCTCTATCCTGATCAATAGAACTATATCAGAAGCCATTATTCCCTCCATCTGGAAGACATCCCATGTTATTCCACTCCACAAAGGGGGCAGTTCCACTGAACTGTCAAATTACAGACCTATAGCTATTTTGTCACCCCTGGCTAAAATTATGGAGAAGTGCATCCATAAATACCTCCTGAGCCATCTCATTCAGCACAATCTCCTGGCTAACTCACAGCATGGTTTCAGACCATTCCACAGTACAACCACAGCCCTCCTCTCCTTCTCCAATGTAATTAATCAAAACAGAAACAACATTAAGCTTTCTTCTGCCCTCTTTCTTGATCTCTTCAAAGCTTTTGACATGGTCAGCCACCAACTACTCATACACACACTTAAAACTATTTCCCTAGATGTCCAGGCTACCTAATGATTCAAATCTTATCCGAGTGGTAGACAACAGGTTGTCTATGGCAGAACAAACTATCTTCCCTTCTACCTATCACCCTTGGGGTACCTCAGGGCTCTATATTAGGACCCTTATTATTTTCTATCTTTATTAATGACCTGTACACATCCCAACGGCCACCTGCATTCAATATGCAGAAGACTCCACTTTGATTTGCTCTGCCACCTCCCCTTTAAGCCAGCAGACTCCATCCCAAAATGTTTTTAATACTGTTGAAAATTAGCTCTGTAATCAACGCCTCCTACTAAATCCTAACAAAACGAAGCTACTGCTTTTCTCCCCACTTGTAAAGCCTCCGCTTCAACCTTTACTATAAAATCTAACAATGGTACTGCCATTGTCCCAGATCCCTGTATCAAACTCTTAGGTGTAACAGTTGATAACCTCAGATTTGATATGCATATTAATCAAACTATCAAAAAGTTAATAAACGTGGCTCACTACAAAAGATAAAACCTTTCCTCACTCCAATAGCTATGAACTTGAGTAAGTCTGACCTTAATAAACTCTCTAGCTGCTTTAATCATATTGCTAGATTTGCCACTGGAGCAGCATACAGAACACATCACTGTCTGAACCTATAGAATCTAGGGTGGCTAGAATTGCCTATCCAACTTCAGTACAATCAGCTAACAGTAGCACATAAAATTCTCTACCGACCTGAAAACACCTTACAAAAATGATCACCCCTTACAGCAACCTCAAGACACTTCGCTCATCCAACAAATTACTAGTCCAAACCCTCAAAAGCAACAACTCATCTGGAGACTCTATATGCCAACTCTGTTGGTAAAATATGGAACTCACTTCCTGCTGAGCTTACTTCAGAACCCGTTCTAAGCCAATTAAAAAAAATCTAAAACAGTACTTTAAAAGGCAATGGCTATGTCCTTGCTCTAATCCTGACTAACTCTGGCAATATAAACATGTACTAAAGAGGTCTTTTGGCCATCCCTACATTGCTTCCTAATTGTTACTCTATAACAAATCAGATTTATATATGACAGAATGAATGACTTTTATCCTATGTATTGTATCTGTAACAGTGCTTTAACTTATTTAATGTAACAGTTTTTCTGTATGTATGTATGGAGCTTTCTCCCCAGGCCTCTGCTGAAAATGGACATGTATCCAGTCGGACTATCCCGGTCAACAAATGTAAAATAAATAAATAAATAGTGCTTTTGAACAATCACATAATAAAACTAAGCCAATGTAAACAGAAATACTTTGAGCATGCAATAAATAAAAATAATGAACATACGATACATAATAAAACAGAAGCTAAATCTTATGACAAGACTACAAATACACATGAGAAACCATTAATTGGGTACCTAAATGCTTTAAATGTTACCATGTTTAAAAGTACTGTCCACATCTGATAAAATATATTGATAAATCACTGGTAGTTTCTTATATCCATTCATTTTTAGTACCTCTTCATAACATATCATAATTTTCATGTTTTCCATAATAAAATGTTCATTTTATTTATTTAATTGTACTTACATTTGTTAACCAGTGAAGTCATCTGTTTTAGGGACCCTTTTCAGCCATGGTCACCTATGGCAGTGTACACTCAATGCTTAAATCTTCCATTAAATGCTAATCAAATTAGTATAAGTATGGCAGTTTCCCATAACCAGTTGCACTCAGTTTACCAATTTGATTATTACTTTAAAAAAAATCATGTCTTTCTACACCTAGTTAATATTATTGACCCATTCTATGAGTGACAATTTTGTTACTTTAAACAACGAGCACAGGATTGAGAAAAAAATATGACATTTGTCTTACACACTTACAAATGTAATGAGTTGGATTCAGAGTACATATTCCTGTAACACTATTAGGGCATCACAGGGAGACCTAACAGGGCAGAGCTTTGTTGGGGAGTTGTAATCAGGTGACCATGATAAAACGCAATTCGGAGACATGAGAGAGCTGCACAGAGAAAAAGCTCATTAGTGGTTCATTACCATGTCTCTGAACTGAGCATTGCATATTTAAAAGTAACTGCACTAGTATTCCCCTTACCATAAGTAACTGCACTAGTATTCCCCTTACCAAAAGTAACTGCACTAGTATTCCCCTTACCAAAAGTAACTGCACTAGTATTCCCGTTACCCAAAGTAACTGCACAAGTATCCCCCTTACCAAAAGTAACTGCACTAGTATTCCCCTTACCAAAAGTAACTGCACTAGTATTCCCCTTACCAAAAGTAACTGCACTAGTATTCCCCTTACCAAAAGTAACTGCACTAGTATTCCCCTTACCAAAAGTAACTGCACTAGTATTCCCCTTACCAAAAGTAACTGCACTAGTATTCCCCTTACCAAAAGTAACTGCACTAGTATTGCCTTACCAAAAGTAACTGCACTAGTATTCCCTTACCAAAAGTAACTGCACTAGTATTCCCCTTACCAAAAGTAACTGCACTAGTATTCCCTTACCAAAAGTAACTGCACTAGTATTCCCCTTACCAAAAGTAACTGCACTAGTATTCCCCTTACCAAAAGTAACTGCACTAGTATTCCCCTTACCAAAAGTAACTGCACTAGTATTCCCCTTACCAAAAGTAACTGCACTAGTATTCCCCTTACCAATGGTGTTGCACAGTCACTTACAAATATGCATCCACACATGCAGACATGTTTGCACATTCACACACACATTAACCACCCCAGGATATCATGTAAATACTACCACCTGCCTTATATCAGACCCACGCGTTCACCCCCACTTCTCTACTAACTGCAAGTATTTATTGGTGAAATATCTGCTATTTTTCACACTTTGTCTCTCAGTATGTTTTCATCCTCCCTTGTCATTCCATCCCCCCTCACAAAATGCATACAGCATCTTGGTATGAAAATCTATCAGCATGCAACACCATTAACACACACATATATATATATATATATATATATATAGAGAGAGAGAGAGAGATAGCTGTACAGATATATATACACATACATGCGTGAATGGGCGTACCTTCTTTGAAGGTTGTGCGTCAGGGCTGGCAACTCGGCTCATAAAAATCTACTGGCAATCATTAGCAGACCGGAGTTCCACTGTGGCGACCCCTAACTGGGAAAGCCGAAAGACAAAACAACAACAACATACATTCACACACACACACACACACACACACACACACACACACACACACACACACACACACACACACACACACACACACACACACACACACACAAACCCAAGTGCATGCTCACTGACACAGCTCTAAGCATGTCTCTACTTAAATACACACACACAAGCACATGCATGTTCACACACACACACACACACACACACACACACACACACACACACACACACACACACACACACACACACACACACACACACACACACACCATTTCCCAGTACTTAACTGCTGTGGAGCCCCTCCCCCAGCCACAGACAATGGGGTTTACACTGTCAAAAAATGGGATACACTTTGGTACACTTTTACTGCTTTGATCCCCCAAATAGCATGGTACAGCTTTTCTTTTAATCACTTTATGGCACTATTCCATTCCCAGAGAAAGCACCAGGGGAAAAGACATGGCTGATTTGTATTAACTGTGCCCACAGACTTCCATGTTTGCATGTTGCTTTCTCTAATGCAATCACTGTGGCACTACAAGCTGAAGCTTTCATACTGCTGTAGCACTATAATAGTTTTTGAATCAATCCTGCATAATGCACCAAGCAATACTGTTAGAAACATGATTTGTGCAATACATTACATATTTATCAGTCTAAGACAATGTATGCTTCTTAGCCTATTTCTATTGTTTATCAAAGTCAGAATGGAATGTTTCTGAAGTATCAGATACATTATTACCTTTCATATTTTTGAAGGAATATACACATTTTATGATATTCATAAACAGTGAAAAAAGGGGCCCTACAATGGGCCACTGTGGAACAGAGCAAACCTCACGGCTGGTGGATAATGTGAATCAACTCTTGCAAAGATTTTCTATTGACAGATAGGTCCTCGCTCACTGGAAGATGCTGTAGAATCTTCCAAAATCTTTCATTGTTAAGAATACACCTTCATCTACTAATAAATTATTTACTGTAAAAATAAAGCTATACTGTTTCTAGAATTTTCACTAGCTCATTAGAACCATTCCAATAATCTCAAAGGTCCTGTACTTATGCAGTGTCCCTTCTTAAATTCTTCTTGCTAATTTTAAATAAATCTGGCACAAACTGAAACAAAAAGTCCCATAAAAATGACAAATGCAAAAGTAAATAGTCCAAGGCAACAAAGTGTCCACGAACAAAGTATCCACAAAGTATTTATTAAGCGCTTTTCATTCCACCAGGTATTAGAACTTCATCAGATAAAATATTCACACATTTAACACTACTTAAATATGTTAACAACAAGTCATATGACTATTCCACCAATAGTAATTCCCCACTGGCATATTAACCCTTTCAGTTTCTAAAAGGCTGTAATATACATTACTAACAACATATTATACATTTTAAAATCCACACAAGAATTATTAACAAAGACTAGCTATTCTAATTTAACTAGTACAGTGCAATACAACATCTCCAGATAAGAACCTTTTGCTAAAAGTTAAAATTGTTGATTTAAAACTATCTCGTCAAACTTTCCAATTTCAAAATATGCAAAATCAAAGACATTTCATTTAAACCCGGGTGTACCCCTTCGTTCAATCTTAGGTGCCATAACCAATCTAGTCTCTCTAATAAAAGTGACGCAGGGCCACCCCTTCCATCCGGAGTAGTTTGATCAATTGCTTTAAATTTAAAAATATGAGTTGGGTATTCAACTCTGTGTTTAGCCAATACGTTTTCTGTTTTACTTTTCCTTATACTGTATAGGTGTTCATACACCCTTTCTTTTAACTTGCAATCCGCCTTTCCTATGTAAAAACAAGGGCAGTATTGGCATGGGGCTATGTATACTACAGATCTCGATAGACAGGAAGGAAACATACTCGAACACATTTTTGCATTTTTCAAGTTGCCACCCTTTACACCAAAAAAGCTTGTGATAAAAGGTCAGTTAGTCCAAGCGGCCAGAATGGTAACTAGAGACAATGATTTTTTAGAAGAATGTCAACATTTATATGAGATGTTCTTAAGCAGGGGTTACACAAATAATTTACTAATTGAAATTAGTGAAGAAGTACAGGGTAATAGGAGTAGGGGAATATACACACCTATCCTTAACCAACTGAATCACCCTGACAATAATGGTGTACACATAAATCAGTCAGTACATGCCGACCTAGAATTCCAACATAGGTTTATTACTACATACAACCTAGATGCTGTGGTATTTAAGAAAATAATATTTAAAAACTTGAATTTATTAACAAGACAGATTTCAATTAATGATAAATTTACTAAAATGCCTCAAGTTATATTCAAAAGGGGGAAGAACTTAAAATGCCTCCTGAAAAACAGCAACACACAAAATAAAAATCAGATGGTGAGAAATACTTGTATGCACACTTGTGGCATGTGTAATTATTGTAGAAACATGGAGATAGGTAAAACATTCAAATTTGGGAACAAAAATTACACTATAAATAAAAGATTTGCATGTAATTTGAGATCTATGGTATACATAGCCCTATGCCAATCCTGCCCTTGTTTTTACATAGGATAGTAAGATCACAAGTTAAAAGAAAGGGTGTATGAACACCTATACAGTATATGGAAAAGTAAAATAGAAAACGCATTGGCTAAACACATAGTTGAATACCCATCTCATATTTTTAAATTTAAAGCAACTGATCAAACTACGCAGGAAGGAAGGGGTGGCCCTGCGTCACTTTTATTAGACTAGAGTGGTTATGGCAACTAAGATTGAACGCAGGGGTACACCTGGGTTTTAAATGAAATGTTTTTGATTTTTGTGTATTTTGAAATTGAAAAGTTTGACAAGATAGTTTTAAATCAACAATTTTAACGTTTAGCAGAAGGTTCTTATTATCTGGAGATGTTGTATTGCATTGCATTAGTTAAATTAGAATAGCTAGTCTTTGTTAATAATTCTCGTGTGGATTTTAAAATGTATAATATGTTGTTAGTAATGTATATTACAGCCTTTTAGAAACTGAAAAGGCTAATATGCCAGTGGGGAATTACTATTGGTGGAATAGTCATATGACTTGTTACCGTATTTAAGTAGTGTTAAATGTGTGAATATTTTATCTGATGAAATTCTAATACCCGGTGGAACGAAAAGCGCTTAATACTTTGTTTGTGGATACTTTGTTCGTGGACACTTTGTTGCCTTGGACTATTTCCTTTTGCATTTGTCGTTTTTATGGGAATTTTAAATAAATCACAATTTTGCAAATAATCAATTAGTCTGAAGTAATATTTCGAATATTTTTTAACAAGAGATAGCCATACTATGGGATTATAATTTCTATTATCATCTTTTTCCTTCTTTTAAATATAGGGACTAGTTCTAAAAATTTCAAAACATTTTGTGCTAGAATAGCTGTGTTAAATATGCCCAATTTAAGAAATCTTAGATCAGTCATATCCTGGATCACCACTTCAAGACAAGTTTTGCTATTCAGAACTGAAAAATAAACACATGCTTCTGTAAGCAAGGAAAAAAAGAGGAACATTATGCCTTTCCAATACTTTCCTGTTAGAATCTCCTGATTTTAAGAACATTTATTAAAATATACAATTAATAATTTTCCATTCACTTGCTTTTTGTAACTCAAGTACGCAAGGACATTGGGATATTCCAGATCTTAGTGGACATAAGGCACAGACACTATTCCTGGATAAGATGACAGTCTATCACAGGAGACAAACAAACACAAGCTCACACAAACACACACACACACACACACATACGCGCACACACACACACACACACACACACACACACACACACACACACACACACACACACACACACACACACACACACACACACACATACACACACACCTCTACAGACTATTCTTGTAGGTTGCTAATTCACCTACAATGTTTTTGGGAAGTGGGAGGCACCTGATAAAGGCCCATAAGGCCCATGTGCAGACTGTATACAGAAGGTACACTGGATGAGAACAAAACAGGATAAACAAATTGCATATGATATTTGTTGTATCTAACATTCCTATGTCTACCATCATCCATTTTGATTACATCTCAGTAAAATGACAAAACCTATTTAAAAAGCACTACAGGAATAGTCATTTTTTAAGTGGTGTATATACTTCTTTGATACAATCTCCATCTTGTCTTTAAGGCTAAATGTCATGATCCTGCCTGAAATGCTTTGTCTGGAGCATATAATATACACTGAAAATATCATAACAGGTCTTCTCTTCTTTTAAAGAAAGCAGTTCACTAACCAAGTTCACACACACACACACACACACACACACACACACACACACACACACACACACACACACACACACACAAACATATATAGATAGATAGATAGATACACATGCACATATAAAATAAAAAATCTTGCTTTTTTCCCACTTTTCTGAGATTTAAAAAAGTTCAGTTACAGATTTGCTGTTCTGAACTGTTTGTAAGTTTCTTGGAGGCCATTGTTTGCTTGGGCTAAAGGGAAGTCTCTGTGTTCATCAGTGGCAGTGATAAACATTGAGCAGCCTGCCTGCCCCTGTGGGAGTGGTTACTGCCTTGAATATGTAGTTTTATTGGCCATTTTGGGTCAATTCCTAACTACTTGATCTCCCTCTCTTAAAACCCGATTGCCTCGTGGTTTTGGTGTTTTTTCAGACTTGTTGGCTGTTGGTGAAGCACCCACCAAGAGGAGAAAACGCTGAGAGAAGAAAGGAGCCACTTTTGAGATTTTAAGTATTTTGCTTCAGATTATTTGTTAAGTTTTTCTGCATTGCCGCCTACTTTTGAGCATTTTCTGGCTTGTTAAACTTGATTTCTGTGTTGGTAACTGTATTTAGAACACAACCTAGAGCTGATTATTGAATTTCCTGCCTGCACTTATTTTTAAAATCATTTTTTCTTAAAACTTGCATTTTATCTGTCTCTGGCCTAGCACTCAAGTGTGGGGTCATTTACTGCACTGTTCTAACTTGTTGATACCTGTGAACCTCTGCTTTCCTTAACAAAAACAAAAAACAAAAAAATCTTGCTTTTTTCCCACTTTTCTGAGATTTAAAAAAGTTCAGTTACAGATTTGCTGTTCTGAACTGTTTGTAAGTTTCTTGGAGGCCATTGTTTGCTTGGGCTAAAGGGAAGTCTCTGTGTTCATCAGTGGCAGTGATAAACATTGAGCAGCCTGCCTGCCCCTGTGGGAGTGGTTACTGCCTTGAAACTGTAGTTTTATTGGCCATTTTGGGTCAATTCCTAACTCCTTGATTTCCCTCTCTTAAAACCCTCTTTTGCATGTTTTTCATAGCGCAACATCGGGCAGCGCCGCCTAATTGGGTTTAAACTATTCCTGGCTCCACGAAGTCTGCTTTTCACTTTTTCCCTTAGAACTGCTGTATCTCTCAAAGTAAATACCATATTCTCATTCTGAGGCCCCTCACTGGTCCAAATAAGTAATTTTACAAGTTAGCACTAATAAACCATAAGCACTACTTACTCTTATACTCTCTATGATTACCTTGTCCCCTATTGGTCTGTATTACTTCAGTTCCCTATATTACTCTAGCATGTCCAAAGGTCAGTCAATGGTTTCCTCTCCAGTCCATCTGGTGAATCTGGGAATTCTGAGGCAATGTTACAACTGTCTCATGTACACGGACAACCCTCTCCTCTTCCAAACAGGTTCGAATATATGTGAGAGATGCAACCATATTGCCAAACTGGAGGCTGAGCTCTCTCATCTCAAAACTGGTGTAACCAGTCAGGAGGAGAAGGTAACCTCACACAACACAATCCCAGTATCACATAGTCTCACCACAACAGCGAACCAAACACATAAAAACACAAAAACATACTCGGAGGCTCTAAATATAAATCTACCTAAGCAACAGAGACCTTCAAAGCAGACATCCAAGCAAACGCTACCCCAAAACAAAACACACACAACACATAACCCACAAAGTCAGTGTGCCAAGCAGCCACAGCCCTTAAGGCTGAAAAACACACTTGGTACTCTTGTAATAGGTGACTCTATTGTCAGACACACTGATGTCCTGCTCACCAGGCTGAATAAAGAGAAGGTCACAGTGAGCTGCCTGTTGGGCGCTAGGATCCGCCACATAACGCAAGCACTCAGGTCACTCCAAAGCGAATACAAATATGACTCAGTCATTGTACATGCTGGCGTGAATGACCTGAGACATACCTCCCTCGACTACATGAAAGGAGACATAGAGGAGCTCTCTTATCATGTAGCCCAGGCCGGTATGACCCTGACCTTGAGCAGCATCTTACCCTCACCTAGAATGGTGCCACAGTATAAAGACAAAATGATCGATTTTAACAATTGGCTAAAATTTTGGTGTCATTCAAAGGGGATCCAGTGTCTGTCAGCCTGGGATGACATGCTCGACAAGCCATGCTGCTTCACTAGGGACGGCTTGCACCTGTCACCCCTGGGCTTTCGGATATTGGCAAAGGCTCTTGTCACCCCCATAGTGCCTTTTTTAGGCAAGGCTCAAAAGTCAAACCCACCTCCATAGACAGCACAAGGAACAAGAAACTAAGGATAATGCTGCTAAACGCCAGAAGTCTTAACCTCAAGATGCATGCACTTGAAGCTCTCCTCAGTATGGAGAACATCGATATCTGTGCAGTGACAGAAACCTGGTTCAAGGCTCCAGAGAGCACCCCAGCACTACCAGGTTATACCTCATATCATGCTTTTTGACCCCAAAACCCGGACCGAACCACAAAAGGAGGGGGAGTTTCCATATTTATCAAGGATATCCACACCTCCAGGTTAGTGGCATTGCAAGAAGTATCGGAGACCATCCATGTGCAACTGACAGTGGGCAAGACTGCTTTTCAGTTTATAGCATCCTACAGACCACCCTCTCAAAGTCAGGAATCCCACTCGGCTTTCCTGAAAACATTGGAGAACATGAAGATCTCTCCGAACACCATTATATTGGGTGACTTCAACTACCCAAACATAGACTGGGAGCATTACTCAAGCCCCAGCACCTTAGCCCAAAGGTTCCTGGAATTTATAAACTCAAATGCTATGGAACAACTAGTCACCACTCCCACAAGAGGGGAAAACATACTAGACCTGATAATTACCAGCATGGGGACTCTATGCTCCATACCAGAAGTATATCCCTCATTGCTAAGATCAAACCATAAATTAATTTCACTGGATATCCACATCCCGACCCCACCCCCAGCCCAGAAAACCATAATGAAAAACTTCTCAAAAGCGAACTTCACACTTCTCAAAACCGAAGTGGAATCCTTCAAGGCCCCAGAGCCAGTGGAAACTGCGGCCCAAACTGCAGAATCCTATATAAATGCATTCTACGGACATCTCCAGGAATGCATGGATCATGCTATCCCAAACAAAATTAAGACCCAATCATCCAAAGGCAGGCATCCAGTCTGGTGGACCCCAGCCATAAATAAACTGTACAACAAAAGGAGGAAGCTACTACATGATAGAGCAAAATCCCTAAAAGGGAAGGCATCTCTGATCAGTACTAGCAAAAAATTACGATCCCTCATAAAATCCTCCAAGGCCAGCTTCGAGAGAAAAATTGCACAGGGCACTAAAGACAATCATAAGGCTTTTTTCAGTTATGTTAGGAACCTGGGATGCAACTCCCAGACTTGTTCTGAGTTGATTCTAAACGACAAAAAATACACTGAACCCACAGACGTCGCCAATATCCTGGCAGACAGGTTCAGTGCAAACTTCTCCACCCCCTCCCCCCCAAAAGAGCAAGTATCTATCCCGGCAGAGTTCAGCCTCCCAAACATCTCTGATGCTCAGGTGAAGGCCGCCCTCTCCAAAGCAAAAAACACTGCTTCCATGGGACCAGATGGCGTCCTGGGTTGCGTCCTACATGATCTCCAAGAAGAACTAATCCCTCAAGTAAAACTGCTGTACAATCTCAGCCTCACTACAGGATATGTGCCCAAAGAATGGCGTACAGCAACAGTGGTCCCACTCCACAAAGGTGGCACCTCTGCGGACCCTGGAAACTATCACCCCATAAGCCTGACTAGCCTGGTCTGCAAGGCTATGGAGAGGATCATCATGGAACTCATAAACAAAGACATTGGGGACCTACAGACACTAGATCCTACCCAATTTGGCTTCGTCAAGGGCAGATCCTGCCTTTTGAACCTGGTCGACATCTTTGAAACAGTCACCAAGGCCATAGATGAGGGGAAGGTAGTCCACACAGCCTATCTGGACCTCGCAAAGGTATTTGACACAATACCCCACTCGGGCACCATAGATAAGCTATCCAGCCTAAATATAAACCCCTGTGTCACAAGATGGGTTGCAAACTGGCTCAAAGACAGAACCCACAGAGTCAGAGTTGCTGGGGCCATGTCAGGCTCGAAACCGGTCACAAGTGGTGTCCCACAAGGTTCTGTCCTGGGACCTCTCTTGTTCGGTATTTACTTTTCTGAGGTACAGGCCAATGTGGGAGGACTATGGCTCACCAAGTTCGCAGATGACTACAAACTGGGCGCCATAATCGACTCTCCAGCTGACACAAACATCCTTCAAAAAGGTCTTGCAGAGACGGATAACTGGTGCCAGAGCCATGGTCTAAAGCTAAATGCCAAAAAGTGTATAGTCATACCCTTTGGCAAAAACAATGTGCCCACAAATTACCACATAGGTGGTAACCCATTAAGTACAGAGAAAGTAATTAGGGATCTGGGGACCCAAGTTGATAGCAATCTCTCCTTTGACAACCACATTGCCAAAGTGGTTAGAAAGACCTTCTACATAGCCCACCTCATCATGAAAGGATTCACATCTAGATCAAGAGAGGTAATCGTGCCCCTTTATTCATCCCTTATCAGGCCCATCATAGAATACAATGCCTTCTTTGGGATGTACCTTACCCGACACCTGCAGCAATTAGAAAGACCCCAAAAGTACCTCGCCAGGAGGATCAAGGGACTCAAACAGATGCCATATGCTGCTCGGTTAAAAAAACTCCAGCTCTACTCAGTTGCATACCGCCTACTTCGAGGTGATCTATGCCTGACATATAAAGCTATGTCCAACACAGAATTAATGGACATGTTCCACCTCAGTAAATCTAAATCCCTTAGAGCCACGCGCTCGAGGGACTTGAACCTCAGCACAGAAATAAATACAACATGCTGGAGGGACAGATTCATAACCCAGAGGCTCCCTTCACTCTGGAATAGAATTCCAATTCATGTTAGGCAGAGCACCTCACTGACTCTCTTCAAGAAGAATCTTGATGAGTGGATGGGGGATCGTAGGTTTGTCCCGGGGATTACTTCCGTGTCACTATTAGACAGAGGCACAGTAAACTAAACTTTAAAAAGGGCACAGTATACTCAAATCAAGGGGTGGCATAAGCCAAACACAATCGGGCTAGGCTTATAAATGCCCCAGGGCAGATAGCCTAGTATGAACCTATGAACCTATATATAAAATTAGATCCCTAGGATAACTTTGTGAGCGATGAAATTTCTTGCTGAGACTCCCTAAAATCAAGAAAAAACAACCACTAATTGTTAAAAACCCAGTTGTGGCTTTAAAGTAGTCAAAAACTTATAGCTTGTTTAGAAATTGATACCTCTCTTTATTGAAAAATAAAAAAAAAATTAAATAGATGAGCGCTTTTGCTTTTAAAGAAGTTCCATTTGATGTAACTCCAGTTTATATAACAGGCAGTATACATATGTTTTATCAAACAGTTCATTGTTGGTTCACTCAAGCTGAGGTCATAAAGTAAGCCACAGGCTGTTTGGCTAAACTACACTTAGACAGGTGTCATCTTTCATAACTGTTCTGCATAACTACTCCTATTGGTAGATAATAGGTTATCGTTTATATGTTGTATTCCTATCCCATGTGGTAAGTGCCTAATTGATGTACTAACAAATACAAGGCAAACAGACAAATTATAATCCTTAAGTATTATACTGTTGTAATCATAATTTCAGTTAGTCAAGACCATGCTGGGATTTCTCCAAGTGACTCAGTGACTGGAAGCACCTACCTTATTTCCATTACGTCAGGTAAGATACCACCCTTTCCATGAAAGAATTAAAACAACTATCTCATGATGCATCAGTTACAAGTGTGTGCCAAAAGGCATGAAAGGGCTTTGCATGGCTAAGTCTGAGGTAAACTATAGCAATTTATGATAGTGAAGTGATTTAAATATGGGTTCCTGGCATCTGGTCAAATCCTGATAATTTTGAACCCATTTGCTAACAGTATTTTTGACTGAAATCTCAGAATGTCAAAAAATGGCAATAGCTGTTTGTGGCAGATTGTAATACTACTGGAAGTGGGATTTTACCTTTTCCTCACTGTAGTGCTATGTTAGAGTTCGTATATATAATTAGCCAGGTGTGGAAGTACAGTGGAGCTTGACCCTAGCATAAAAGTTGATTTTTTTACAATGCTTTGCCATTTGATGTTGTTCTTGATACTTTAGGCTTTGACGAACTGTTCGACATTATGTCATAGATCTATGTAAATATATATATGTATATGGACACAAAAAAATTCACATATGGGAACAGTGGCAGTCAAACGTCTTGAAGAGCAATGGGTTGTATGCTTTTTAACATAATTCTGTGCTGCTGTTATCTATTCGGTGTAGGTAAATAATGCACT
Organism: Protopterus annectens; assembly: GCF_019279795.1. Taxonomy (NCBI): domain Eukaryota; kingdom Metazoa; phylum Chordata; order Ceratodontiformes; family Protopteridae; genus Protopterus; species Protopterus annectens. The sequence continues at coordinate 719,046,153 of NC_056747.1, forward strand.
GGATTTCTTTGTATTTCATGATGATAAGATAGTCTGACTGCATTCTGTGTGCTTGACCTATTACAGTTCTGTGCTATCAAATGATTAATTGCTTCTTTTGAGATTGTTAACTCAGACTGATAAAGCTGTATTCAGATACAATGTTTTAGACAAATTGTTGTCCTTTGTAGCCATGGACTGAACTGTCTGCATAAGGTGCACTGCTAACCTTAATCAATTGCTTATAGTATTGTTAAGATGAACTATGATGTTTGTAGATACAGTGTAATTTCAGCTATAGTGCAGAACTGCCAGCATATGTCATGTTTTTTTGAGGTCTCTTTTGAGCGTTCTATTTGATATGCTTGCTTTCTATACAGAAACCTGCAGAAAATAAAAAAAAATGAGTGGCATTGCGCCAAATGCTTTTTACATTAGGAAATCATTGCCTTGTGTGATTTCTAATTGTGCACATCCAATGACTCACTTCTTTAAGGAGATTTCTTTCTGCTTTGAGCTGGAGCGACTGAGGCATTTGTATATATAAATTTGGGCATGTGGGGAGCTCCTCCTTCCCTATCAGGGAATCAGAAATACATGGGGGGCTTGTGTTTTCATTTTTTTCATTCTTTTGGTTCATAGGTTTATAGGTAGGTACTAGGCTATCGGCCCAAGGGCCTACGCAAGCCTAGCCAACAAGGTTCCCTGGTTTATGCCACCCAAGAAAGTTATTTTCCTGTGCCACTGATGAGCAGAGACACAGAAGTGATCCCTGGGGTGTATTTCCTTTTTCCCATCCACTCATCAAGGTTTTTCTTGAAGAGTGCTAATGAAGAACTTTGCTTGACATAGATGAGTAGCCTGTTCCAGAGTATGGGAAGTCTCTGGGATAGGAATCTATCCCTCCAGCATGTCCTGTTTATTGTGGTGACAAGGTTTGGGTCCCTAGAGCGTGTAGCTCAGAGGGATTGGGATTTCTTTAGGTGTAGCATGTCCAGCAGCTCTGGGTTTGACATAGCTTTATATGTTAGCAGAGATCACCTATGAGTAGGCGATATGCTACGGAGTAAAGTTGGAGTTTTTTGAGGCAGTCAGTGTAGGGCATTTGTTTGAGTCCAGTAATCCTCTTTGTGAGGTACTTCTGTGGCCTTTCCAGCTGCTGCAGATGTCTTGTGAGGTACATTCCAAAAGGAGTGTTGTACTTTATAATGGGTCTAATGAGTGAGTAGAGGGTAACGCTGACCTCTTTTTTCCTGGATGAGAACCCTTTTATGATGAGGTGTACCATGTAGAAGGACTTCCTGACTACTGTGGTGATGTGACTATCAAAGGAGAGACTACTGTCCACCTGGGACCCAAGGTCTCTTATCATGCATTCGGTGTTAAGTAGATTGCTGCCTATGTGGTAGTTCATGGGTACAGAGTTTTTACCAAAGGGGATGACACTGCACTTTTTGGCATTGAGCTTGAGGCCATGGCTCTGATACCAGGCATCTGTCTCAGAGAGGCCCTTCTGTAGGATGTTCACATCATTTGGGGACTTGACTATGGCTCCTAGTTTGCAGTCATCTGCGAACTTCATTAGCCAGAGGCCTTCTGTGTTAGCCTGTACTTCAGAGAAGTAGATACCAAACAGGAGCGGTCCCAGGACGGAACCCTGTGGTACTCCACTTGTCACTAGTTTGAGGTCAGATTTGGAGTCTGCAACTTTTACAGTATGGGTTCTGTCAGTGAGCCAGTTGGCAACCCATCTTGTGACGTTGGGATTTATGCCTAGTTTATTGAGTTTAGCTATAATTCCAGAATGGGGGATGGTGTCAAAAGCCTTGGCGAGGTCAAGATAGGCTGTGTGAACCACTTTACCCTCATCTACGGCTTTGGTGACTGCCTCAAAGAAGTCGATCAGGTTCAGGAGGCATGATCTGCCTTTCACAAACCTGAACTGGGTGGGATCCAGAGTTTGGAGGCTACCAATGTCTTTGTTTATGAGTTCCATAATGATACGTTCCATGGCTTTGCAGACCAGGCTCATCAGGCTAATAGATCTATAGTTCCTGGGATCAGTGGTGGCTCCCCCTTTGTGGAGTGGGATAACTGTTGCTGTGCGCCATTCAGTGGGCACAAAGCCTGATGCGAGGCTATTATTGAACATGAATATTTTGGAATATTGACTTTCAGGAAGTTTCTGTTTCATAGTGGAATCTTTCTACACTTAAGCCTCTGTCTACTTTCCTGTGCTGTACACTTTCATATTTAGCCTTTGTTTTATTTTTTTAGGTTCACTACCTTAAGATTTACAGGTCCTTCACAATGTTTCTGAACTACATTGTGAATACCACTAAAACAAAATGTAAACAGGAAATACATGTTGCACGTGTCACCTGGGCAGTTCAGTAGGCATTGCAAGAGTGCAAGAGTTTGTTTGTGTCTTTAGGCTTTTCCCGGTTAGAGGTCGCCACAGCGGAACTCCGGTCTGCTAATGACTGGCAGTTGATTTTTACGTACCGGCTTGCCAGGCCTGATGCACAACCTAATTGATGTTTATCTAATGCAATGGACTTAGTATATCTTAGTTATGTAGATTGTGGAGAGGAATAGATCAAAAACATGAGGCAAAATTTTGGACATCTGAGAGGTACGGCATGGATGTTTATGAATGCTGAAATGATGTTTACGTCTTAAGACAACTTACTTGGGAACCTCTTGAGGTATTAGCCATTTGTTATTTTGCCCATTACGGTAAATTCATTTGTTTGGTTTAACTGCACAGATACACTGTCCCAACTTTGTAACAAACTCCATTACAGGCTCCCTTGTTGGTATAACACTTATTAACATTTCAGACTTTCAGTAATCACTGTCCCTATCGTCTCAAGCTGGTCCTTCAAACATACCAAACCCCTCTCAGTCTATATCAAAGAACAATCTTTCACCCCATAAAAAATAACATTACCTTGTTCAACATCGGGGCAGTAGGGCAGCTCAGAATAGTGTGATAGCTCAATGGAATAATCTCTGCCTCACACTTCCAAGGTATGAGGTTCAATCCTAGTTGCTGTCTGTGGGGAGTTTGTACATTCTTCCCATATCTGCATGGGCTTACTCCAGTGTTATTTTACACCTTCTACAAAATGCAGGCTGATCGGCTGAACTAACTTGACCCAATATTTATATGCTGTATTTACCCTTGCCCTGTTAGACCAGATCATGGCTGAAAAGAGTCTATGGAAATAAAAAATAAACACAGTACATGTCCTGGGCATCACTTTGGCTTAGTGGTTTTCTGCTTCACATGTCCAGTGAAAAAGATTAGTTTCAGACTTCTAGTCACTGTCTGGGTAGAGTTTCATGCTTTCCTTGTGTCTATGAGACTTTTCTCTGGGTTGTAAGTTTCCTCTCACCTTGCCAAAACACAGTGGATGAGTGGCCACTCCAGATTGTTCAAATACATTACAATCATAATACTACACACCCGAGGTTCCATCTTTCAAAGGAGATGTTAAAGCAAGGTCTCATCTGTACTACTTATTGGTAGCAAAGGAGGATGAGAAAGACCCCGTGACACTGCCTACTTACAGTGCTCTAATATGCATTCCACAGATAGACTAGACCACATTGCCATTTTCTGTCTAAGTCCCTTTTCTCCCCTCCCTAACATTTGTACTTGTTCTGTCATACTCCCATAACAAGACTCAGATTCTATGTAACCATTGAAACACTCATGTCAACATACGACTCTCATGCTATGTAACCAATGCACCACATCATGTCTCTGACTTATAATGTTTCTGTATCTTTGAATCTTAATTTTAATCTGTTGTACCTTAATGTATCTTTAAATCTTAATTTTAATCTGTTGTATCTTAATGTTTACTATGTAATGTGGAGCTTTTCTCCCCCGGGCCTCCACTGAAAACGGGCTCCTGAGCCCAGTGGACCTCCCCGGTCATCAAACTGAAATAAATAAAGTTCAGACTGATTCTACATACTACAAGGACCTCCATGGCTTCCTAGAGAGAGATTTGCAGTGTACCGGCCTCTGGTGAGAGTAGAGGCTTCTACATGCCAGCTACCTGAGCTTGAGTTCCATTGAAGCATCAGAATGCCTGATTTTGATTGTCCAACTTTTAAGGGAGGGGGCAGTATTAATTTTGACTGGTCTTTCTGCAAGGCAGAGTCTTAATGACTTTATAATAACTGGTGGTTTCATTTCAGCATTATACAGTATAAATATTACTGGGTTAACAATACAATAGCTTACAATAGTTAAAACTGTGAATTATATAAATTTCACTGCCTTATCTTTCTCTCTTGTTAACTACAACTTTGGTGCTCTAGTGTGATTGACTTCATGGATAAACCTGAATTTAATACATTATGATACCTTTGAGTATTGCAATAGCAGTGAGCCAGGTATGTACACTCTGTTTATTACTTTATTAATTGCTTTATTAGTTGAACTTCCTTTTAGTACTTTGCTGGCGCCTACTTATTAGCTGTAGTGCTGTTGGTTTGTGTTGATACCATTTCATATTCAGTGTTTGTGTTCATTTATTATTATTTTATTAGCGGCTGCTGCCCACTTGTTGGCTGTCTACTATCCACTGCTTCTGTCCAATGTGCCTACTGTAGTTGCTGACTTGTTAGCAGTGTGATTTATTTGTACTGGCACCTAATTGTTGGCTACCTTACTGTTACTGCATAATTCAGTGTGGATTTGTGCTTCCTGTATTCATACTAAGTAGTTATTACTAGAGTAAGCTACAGTAGCACTCAATTTATCTATAGTCTGCAACGTAAGTTACTGACCTTCCAACACCACCCCTACAGCTAGCCTTTTCAGACAGTACCTCACCCTACTTAGGCAGCTGCAAACTATGGCGCCACAGATGGTTTATTCTGTTTCTTTGGACAGCCTAATCTATTCTAGCATTCTAACTCATACCTATTGTCAATCAACTATAATTAGAAACCAAAATATGCATTGGTGAGAAATGCTTTTATGTAAATAAACTGGAAGCAGATCTCTCAGATTTTGCCAGTAAGCATAAACCCACATACAATAAAATAGCCAAAAAAAATCTACCCAAGTCCTTCAAGACCTATGAAAGGGCACCCCTGCCACACATTAGCTTTATACTCACATAAAGCTGATATTTAGCAGTGCCTGTTGTCCAACAGGTAGAATCCTTACTTTTGGTGCTGAAAGTTCAGAAGGCTGTGCATTTTAGTCCCACCCCAGGTGACTGGATTCCTTTCCCATTAATGACATTATAGTACAGCATTAGGGAGATACTGTACTCTTGAGTGTGTCATGCTTTGGATTAAATGTTAAAAAATCTGCTTAAGCTGGTGGTAGCTCAGGTTAATATAAAATATCCTAAGGCACTTAACAAAAATTGTAGGAGACACATTTCCCCTAGTCTGCTATTCAGTATGAATACCACCTTTGGTCTCTCATGAAAAAAAGGCTGCTGGCCTACTGGGACTAACCCAGTTAACAAAGGATAAATAAATAAATACATTCATACTGGCACACTGACACATTACTACATACTGTTACAAGGAATAATCAGGCTAAAAAAACAGTGGCATTAAGACAGACACAGCCTACAGCTAAAATAATAATAACAATAATAATAGAATTATTATAGTTACTGGTGGCTACATGGTCAGGCATACAGATGCTCAACTCACTAGACTGGCAAAGAAGAAGTTGACCATCAGTTGTCTATCACGTGCTAGGATAAAGTCTCCAAGGATGATCCATAGTGCCTCTTGCCTTATTAATTCCCTTCAGACAAAGGATTAGTCATGGATTAGTCATGTTCAGAGCAAGAGCACACAAGAACATCCAGGATCCCCCACCCACCCCCACCCACACACACATACATACACACACACACACACACACACACACACACACACACACACACACACACACACACACACACACACGCACACACACATGCAGAGCAGTAGCTGCAAGCAAAGGATATACCTCAAAGTACAAATAAAGCCTCTAGAATAACAAAACAAGTCATTTTTGTTAGACTCCATCAACTTCCTCAACAAAATTAAGGACTTAAGAATAAGAGTCAACACAACATTAGTGACAATAGATGTTGAAGATCCAAGTCCTTGGAGACTTTGGCTTGGTTGTCTTGGATAAAAAATTGGATTGGATTAAGTTGATCAATCAGTACCCTTACCATGGCAGGTTGTTGTTGCAGAAAGTTATGTGCTGGGATAAGAGACATCACCAAGAAAATCCAGACCCTGAAGCATTCAAAATATGAGTATGACCTTATTATTCCTCATGTTGGGATGAACAATCTCATAAGGTCCGCCTTAGAGGAGATACAGAGACACATGGTGAAGCACCCATTATATGTTCTTCAGAAGGTTGAATGTTATTCAGTCCTCACCTAAAATGATGTCTAACTACAAGTCAACCATCATTGCCTCCAGTAATAGGCTATGTAAAAAATGTTATACTAGAGATATATAGTCTATAACAGCCTAGGAAAACACAATAAGGAGATTATCCTGTTTTGCCATGATTAGGCTGTACCTGTCCTTTAAGGGTTTTCACATACAGGGAAAAAAACTTTTGCATCCATGCCTTTTTTAAGCAAAGTGAAAATTACTAGACATTTCAGCCTGACAAATTCCAATCTCCTAACATAATAAGACTTGGAGACAAAATGTTTGACATAGAAAATTTTCTTTTACCTGGAGGATATACACGTCTGTGTAACTGCTGAAATGTGGCTTCAATCTATGGAAAGCACACTTCTTGGTCTGTAATTCACCACCTATAATTTCCTCAGGACCACCAGTTGCAGTGGGGACATGTGTATATCTATTAGTGACTTCATACTATACATCTCATCCCAAATGACCTCAGCCTTGATTTAGTACAGGTCCAAATCACTTTCAAAAAATCAAATGTTTATTATATCAGTAATTAAAGTTTCCCTTTTTGGCCCCAGAGGAACATGAGAAATATATAAACATTCTTCTCTAACTCAAAGTCAAACCAAACATCTTTTATTAGGAGACTTTAACTGTCCAAATATCAGATGATCTACCTACACATCAAACAGTTGCTACACCCAGGTCTTTCTTAATATCATCAATTCCAGATCCCTGGACCAAGTAGTTGCTTTCCATTTTAGAGACCCTAAACCTAGACCTTGTCTTAACTAGTGCCCAATGTTTTTAAATCAGCATAGCTCAAGTATTGTTAAAAAATTGTTTTACTGCTCTCATTTCATCTGCTGTGGGTTCAACATCCAAATCTCAGTCCACCCATGTTCCTTTTTACTCTGCCCTCATTTTCCCCATCATAGAATACAATGCTCCATTTGACATGAATAAACAAGTCTCCCAATTAGAATGATTCAGGCATTTTATAAACACAATAATACAAGGTTTAAAGAATCCCTCTGGCTCAGAAAAATAAAAATCCAATTTCTTATTTTCTGTAGCTTATAGATTAATGTAAATTGAACTTTCCTTTGCCTTGTGAACTATGTCAAACTCTTCTGTCTGTGATCTCATTTTCCTTGAAAAGAAAACCTCCTCAATTAATAAATGTCCCAAAGACTTAGTTCTACATCAAAATTATAAATATGTGTCAGTTCAAGGATAAACTCATCAGCCAGTGCTTGCCTCAGCTACATATTAGGCTGAGTAATATGCCAGTGGAATTCAAACTTCATTTAGGTGGATGGGATCCCATACATTCATCCCAGGAGTCACTAACTGTGCCAAACTAAATATTATCATATCTCAATCTTCCCTATTCCTTCTTTGCTTCTCTTTATCTTCCTTTTCTCCAACTTTTCCATATTCCCTTTCCTCTAGCATTAGTCAGGATGAAAATATTAATTCGGGATCTCACAAATTAACTCTACCTCCTGCCATCATCTTCTGATCTATTGGCTCACTTTTAAGGGCTCTTATTCTATGGCATTTTAGCTGTCTACTGTGGCTGACATGCTGCTAGCTCTGCATAAACTTATGAACATAGGAACCAATGAAACCAACCTGCCTGGTTACATTGATACTGTCAGCACTGCGTTAGACTATGTTAATTACATTCTACTTTCCATAAAAATTCACTCTACAGTAACATAGACTTAAGGGCAAAAAATACCCCAGGCTAACCTATAAACATAAAAAAACTCTGTAGGAGGGATATATATATATATATATATATATATATATATATATATATATATATATATATATATATATATATATATATGGGTCTGGTTCATTTCACAGAAAGCACATTTCGCGAAACCTATGTCAGCAAGATCAAATTGCCGAAAGCACAAATCGCTGAAAACTCATTTTGTCAAAATTCATATTACTAAAAATAGTAGTGGCAGTGTATATGCCCTTTTCCCCACTGTAGTGTAAGCCTGGAGTTAGAATATATAGTTGGGGGGCTGTGGGGGGTGTGGGGGGCATAGCCCTCCCACCTAGCTTGAATTATACTATGCAGTTTCTATTAAGAGGGTAAGTAATTTTTAATCAAACTAGCTGGGGGGCTATGCATCCCACACCCCCCCCAATGTGGGGGCTGTGCCCCCACACCCTCCCAATTATATATTCTAACTCCAGGATCGCACTACAGTGGGGAAAAGGGCATTTACACTGCCGGTATTTTCTGTGAAATGAGTTTTCGGCGATTTGGTCTTGGTAGAATGAAATTCGGCGAAATGTGCTTTTGACGAAATGTACCAGATCCATATATATATATATATATATATATATATATATATATATATATATATGGAAACTAAACTATTAACTTACCAAATTACCTACAACATTTACTAACTTCAGATAATCTTCAATAACAGATACAAAACAAGCTAAATCAGACAATCACAAAATAGGCAAACTGCATGTATAACCAGGCCTAAGTCCCACTGTAGTGGATAGAAATAGACATGCCACAGTTATATGTCTTACTTCACAAATCACCTCCTTTTTCCTCTTAGATTCACCTGGTACACTTAAAGCCTAGTTCATAGTAAGACTGTCTTCACTTGGCAGAGGTGATGCGAAGGAAAATATTAGACTTTTTGACCTACTTGCCAATCTTCCCTATGTTACATTAGAAACATTTCTACTAGAGCTGTTCACAACCTCTTTCAAAGATGGAGAGAAGTACTCTACATTACAAATCATTATTGCACATTCCTAAAAAACATCTTCCTGTATTCCATTATAACACACATTCATTCTCTCATTGTGTGCTGTCATTATCCTTTTTCAGAGATTAAAAAAATGAAAAAAATTATTCCTCTCCTTAAAGCCAAATTAACCAACATCCCCTTCTTACTTTTATCTAATAACTAATCTTCTACTTTTTGCCAAAACTCTACATAAACTAGTCTGTAATTAAAAATTCTCATTTATTACTGGCTGCTGACTTGTAAATAACTGCTACCATGGATTCTGGCCTGCCGTAAATACTGTTACAGCTTTGTTTCAGGGCACTAACTGCATCTTGTCAAATATGGAAAATGGCCTGTTCACTAATATACTCTTTAGAGACCTCAAAATGGTTTCATTCACATCAACCTCTATCTAATCTTGAAAAACCTAGCAAATTATTATTCTAAATGTCTTTCTGGTGATGTCTCAGTTATCTCACCAAGTGTTTTATATACATTCAATTAAGAAATGTCATATTTACTTCAGGCTTCCTATCTTCTTGTTTCCCTCAAGATTCTGTACTTGGTCCACTACCTTTTGTTGTGTATCAATGATACCCCAACTGCCCTACCAGCATTAAACCTAACACCATATGTTAACAATTTACTTTTATTATGAGGGTCCAGCTCACCTAAGATTCAAACAGCTCCCTAAAATGACCTGAACAAACTCTTTGCTTGATTCTCCAAAAATAGTCGACAAGTACATATTACTAAAAGGAAGCCAATGGTCTTTGGCAGTCCTTCCAACCTGGCCACTTGCCCATCCCTCATACTACTGATTCATGGGTTATGCCATCCCACAAGTTAGTACAAACCTATACCTACAAATCTGTTTATATCTTCAAAATTTGCACCAGTGTCCTAACCAAGTTAAAACAAGAGTATAAACTAGCTTGACTGCTTCCTCCAGGTACCTGTTGTACATGTATAGCAAATAATGCACAAACTCCAAAGCCGGAATACAGACTATCTTTATTAGCCTTAGCCATTCTACTGTTAGTCTGCTTAGTCCAGATCACTCTACTGTTGTAAAATTCTCTGCAAAAGTCCTGTCATTTCATCATTCTAGCTAACTCGTTCATCCATCACTACACACATAAAATCTGCTGTCACCCTCTCTGTCACTAAAACACCTTCTCCATTTCTATGTAGTATCATCTATAAACTACTTTTTATAACTTTTACCCCTTCTTAGCAATCAGACTCAAAACTTTAACTAGGTATTACCATCTTACATCTCAAACTATTTGTTTTTAATTTATCCTTTTCTCAACCAAGTTAGTCACTCTAGGCTAGTGGCTGCTTTTAGGAGTGATACAAGGTGGTACTTATACTACTATGGGAAATTCAGCCAGGGCATTGTGGAACTTCCCCTAATCTTGGTAGCCAGGGAAAGAGTTTGTATGTTACACATCCTGACTTCTTGTTTCCTGTCCAGGCACAGAGGAAGCAAGGAGGAACAGGGAGAAAACATAGCTAATTCAGCTTTTACTGAAAATGGAGTGAAAGTTGCTGAAAATGTAGTTGAAATGGTAGAATTGCTACCAGAAGTTTTTTTTCCGATGATGTGGGTGCAGACAAAACAGGAGGCTGTAGCTGAAACAGAGATGGATTCAGAGGAAACCTTTTGGAGGAGATTGTTTGAAGAAGAGACAGTTACCTCTGAAAAATGCAATAATTACAACCCTCCAATTGGGGGAGTTGCGACATAATTATTTGGAAGAAATGGTGAATCAAAGTGAGACAGAAAATGGAGCTGCAGTTTCATGGAGCAACATCATGAAAAATATAGAAGAAGAAAAGGGAGAAGAAGAGACTGTGTCAGGAAAAAGTTCCAGAGACAAAAACTTATGCACAAACTTTTGGAGAAGGAACAAAGAAGAATTAAAAAAATAAAAGAAACAAAAAAGAAGTATACAGTACAGGTGAGCAGTAAAAAAGAAGAAAATTTGGACAGGTATGAGGTTTGGGATTCTGTCGTAGCACCTCTGGGTGTCAAAGCAAAAGAGGTAAGAGCATTTACTTTAGTTAATAAAAAGACTTTTTGTGACTTGGTATTTGAGACTGGGCAGGCCATGGAAATTTTTTTGGGTACATATGAACAAAAGAAAAATATTTATCCATGGGCAGAATATGTGGTGCAAGCTGTTTACAGACAAAAAAAAATGAATAATGATCCACTTTAGAACTGAAGTTGAAGGAAAAGAACTGAAAAAAAAAAACATTTGTTAACTATATGTAAAGAAGCAATGGAGACTACAAAAATATATGATGAAAGAGGACTAAGGACTGGTGGATGGGAATGTGGAGTAATACTGAAAATGGAAAATGGTAATGTTATGCATGTACCTAGTATTATTAATGTTCATGGTAATAGGGGTTTTGTGAAATACAGGGGTCAACTAAAGAATTGTTATTTTTGTGGAAAACATGATCATTTCATCAATTAATGTAATAAATAAAGATATTTATGTGGTAAAATAGGGCATAATGCAAAGAAATGTGATTTAATGTGCAAAAATGTGGCAATACTGGTCATTCATGTCTAGAATGTGAAATGAATGTGCAAGAAAATGAAGTTATACAGGATAAAGAGATAGAAGAATGTGTTATACAAGAAAATGTACAAAAAGATGTGACCGGTTGTACATGAAGCTGAAGAAAGTGACAAGGACAAAGAAACAGAGGAGACAAGTGAGGAAGAAGCTGACTGGCATGCAGTAAGAAATAAAAAGAATTCAATAGGGAAAAAAGTTAAAGAAGGGAAAAGAAAATTCAAAAATATAATGTTTAGGGAAAATAAGAAAGGAAAGGGATAAAAGTTTTATTATATTAACTGTTCTTAAAAACTGAAAATAGCTTTAAATGTGAACGGTATGAAAAATCTTAAGAGGAGAATAGGTATATCACAATGGTGTGCTAAAGTAGATGCACATATTATTGTTTTAGAAGATATCAGATTATTAACAGAGGAAGAAAGAACAAAAACTGAAAAACTTTGGAATGGTGTGGTAGTTTGGACTATGGGGAAAGAAATGTGCTCGGGCATATTTATTTATTTATTTTACATTTGTTGACCGGGATAGTCCAACTGGATTAATGTCCATTTTCAGTGGAGGCCCGGGGAGAAAAGCTCAAAGGTAGACAGATAAGTAATAACAAAGAAGACATATTACAGATGAGATATTTACAAATGACATAAGCAGACATGAAATAGACAACATCACAACTTCGAGTTACCCCTGGTAACAGTCAGGGGAAAAAATAGCAGTAATTTGATTAATATGTATATTATGTCAAGAAAGCATTAAAATATTAGATGTAGCCATAGTGGAAGTAGAACAAATGATGGTAATAGACTTGAGATGGAAAAATATGTATATAGAATTATAGCTTTATATGCATATGTAACAAAAAAGAGAGAGAAATGATGTTTAAAAATCTTCCTAAATATGCATATGTAAATATGGATGTTATAGTGGTGGGTGATTTTAATTGTAATTTAAGAAAAAATAAGAGCAATTGTGATGTTAAAAATGGTTAAAAAAAATATGAGAAGTGGGAAGTTAAGTGTATGGGAGAATAACCACTGGACGTACAAAAGGAATGAAATTAGGACAGAAATTGATTTTTGTTTAGTATCTGATAGTTTAAAAGTTAAAGAAAAAGGAATTAAGTATGTTGGATTTTTGGATCATGTGGCTATATGGGTCAAAGTAGAGGAAAATGACGAATATATGAGAATAGGAAAAGGAATAAAGAGAATTAATGAGAAGGAATTTGATTTAGAACAGAAAAAAAGAACTTATGGAATTATGGAAAAATCATATGAATATGAGAGAGTTTTATGACAGCTGGACTGTTTGGTGGCTTCATTTTAAAGAGAAATATAAAAAGTGTTTTTATAATGTATAAGGAAGAAAAGAAGAAAAGAAAAAGAGACATATAAGATATTACACCAAGAAACATTCAGACACGTATTAGAGAAAAAGAATCCTTTTATGGAAAAGAAAGAGAAATATATAAAATGCATCAAATTAAAATTAACAACTTGTTATATATACAAAAATATCATTTACAAGGAAAGAAAGAAGAGGTAGCACCATATTTGAGTAAAATAATAAAAGAAGGAAAATAATAAGAGAATTAAAGAATAAGGAAGGTAAGCAAATAAGACAGTAAGAAGGAATATACTAAATAAAGGCTATGTATTGGAATTATTTGTTAAAAGAGAAGAAATCATAGAACAAATTTATAAAGGTGAACAATTAATGAAGATAATGAGTATTTAGAATAAAAAATAACAATGAAGGAATTGAATGAAATTCTAAAACATATTAACATGAATTCTGCAACAGGACTGGATGGAATTGAATATGGTATGTATAAAGAAATGAAGGACTTGCAAAAAATCATTTTTATAGAAGTTACGAATGAATGGTTAGAAACTGGAATAAAAAAAAAGAGATATGTACATCAAAATTCAAAAAGTCTAAAGTCACATGTAATTGTCCACAAAAAACACAGGATAACTCTTCCTTGAAAGAACCAGACCCAGCCAGGGAAAGGAAATTAGTGCTTTTGTTCCCTTTATTCACACTCACAAAAACAGAACTTCATGAGTTCTGTTTTTGTGAATGTGAATAAAGGGAACAAAAGCGCTAATTACCTTTCCCTGTCTGGTGTCTGGTTCTTTCAAGGAAGAGTTATCCTGTGTTTTTGTGGACAATTAGATATGTACATCAGTTATAAAATTAATATTTACAAAGGAAATAAAGAAGAGATAAAAAAAGTTAGAGACCTATAACATTGAATAATACAGATTATAAAATTATGAGAACAATAGCAAAAAGGTTAAAAAAATGGATAGAATATATGACCAAAATGTATTCAGAAGAAAAGGAAGTCAAGAGTTATTATGGATAATAAGAGAAATAATTTATGATATCATAAATAAAACTATAGAAGCAAAGGTTAAGATAGGGGATATAAGTAAAGCCTATGATAATATTTGATATAAATAATTATGGGGAATTTTTCAGGCATACAATGTAAGCAAAAAATATTACAAATAATAAACTCTGTTTATAAAAGGAACTATATGAATGTAAATGGCTGGATTGGGGAAGAAACAAAAACAGAATGTGGAATAAAGCAGGGCTGTCCAGCTAGTAGTGTAATTTTCTCATTATTTATGAATGTAATAGTGAAGGAAATTAATAAAATGATACAAAATGATGAAAGAAGAACAATTGCCAATAATGTACAATTATGTGGCTGATATTGCACTAATTGTTAAAAATAAAGTATGGATGGAAGAAGTAAATGAAAAATTAAGTATACATTTTGAAAAAAAAATGGTTCAAGTATAAATAAAGACAAAGTAAAGGATTTGGTTTTGAAGGTATGATAGGAGTTACTGAGTTCAATGAAAGACATATAGATAGATTAGGAATGATATTTGGAAGGAACAACAATGAGATAAATGTACTCAAAGAAGTAAAGGATATGACTAGTATTTGTAAATCATATAGATTTTCTTATAGAAAAATCACAGTTGTTGAACACCATGGTAATAGGAAAAATGCTTATGTTGCTAACCTCTATATGAATTCTATTAAGTATGAAAAGAACTAATGATGATTATATTTTCTTTTATATGGCACTTTAGACAGAATCTAATAAACAGAGGGATTCTATTTATGAAATAAGAGCAAGGAGGCTTGGGTTTAATAAAACCAATAATACATGCAACATCTTTAATTTTATATAAGGTATTAAAAGGAATTATGAAGAAAAATAAAAACTTGATAGAAATGATACTATATTATAAATACAAAGAATTGTGGGAAGGAATGGAAGTTAAAAAAAAAATAAGTAAAAGCATTGTGATTGAAGAAATGAAACAGTACCAAAAACAAAATTGTGTTATGGAAAATAAAGAATGAACCTGGTTCAAAGTTGTGGAGAGCAACCCAGCCTTACCTGGTTAATCATCCTATCATGCATTCAGACCCCAAACTGTGGGCAGTGAAGCCAAAGAGGTGGAGTTTCAATATATATTAAAGACATGCACACCTCCAGGCTGGTCAAACAGTATGATGCACAGGAGACAATCCAGGTGCAGTTAACCATTGACAAGGCCCCTATTCAAATCATAACTAGCTACCAGACCAAAAATCTGACTCAAGGATGCCCGATCTGTCTATCTGGACCTCTTTGAATATATCAAGATTCAACTCTTTACCCTGATCCTAGGTGATGTTAACTACCCAAACATAGATTGGAAGAACTACTCATGCCAGAACACAAATGCCCAGAGATTCCTCAAATTTGTCAATGCAAACACCTTGGAACAGCTAGCTGATAACCCCACAAGAGGTGATAATATCTCGGAATTGGTATTAACCAACATGAGTAACCATTGCAGCATCCCTTCAGTATCCTCCTCCCTGGTAAGATCCAACCACAAAGCAGTCACTTTCGAAGTCACCATCTCTCCCAACCACCCTCTTAACTAGGGTCAAACAAAAAAACTTCTCCAAAGCTGATTACAGCCTCCTAAGGGATGGTATAAACATCTTCACAGTCCCCTCTCCCTCTGTAGGAACTGGCACCAATATCCAAAACTACACCAAAGCACCATACAAGCATTTACATAGATGCATGGAATCAGAAATACCCAACAGGACTAAATCATCCTCCACAAGGAAGAGTAAACATGTCTAGTGGACATCTGCAATAAATAAACTCTATAACAAAAGGAAAACATTGCTCCCCAGGACCAAGAAGGAGCAGGTGCCCAATTGGAAGCAATCTTTCTTTAGCCTGAACAGGCAAATAAGAGGACTAGTGAAATCCTCCAAAGCAAACTTCGAGCCCAAACTGGCCACATCTGCTAGAGACAATTATAAGCCCTTCCTCACATATCTCTGCAATCTCAAAGGAAGCACCCAGATCTGCTCAGAACTACCGGACAAGGACACCACATATACAAATGTTATAGATATAGCAAACTTGCTGGCTGACAGATTCAGTGAAAAATTCACCCCTCTGCCTCCCCATCAGTAAATCAGGACATCCTCACTACCTGCCCCCATTCCCCTTATATCTAGGAAACAGGTCATCACTGCTGTCTCAAAGGCAAACAGTACAGCCTCCATGGGACCAGATAACATCCCAGGCTGCATCGTATATGAACTCATGCAGTTACCTGCATCACCATTAGGTGCCCTATTCAACCAAAGCCTGACTACTGGCTTCATCCCAGCTGAGTGGAGGACAGCCACTGTCATTCCTTTGCACAAAGGTGGAGCATCTACCAATCCAGGAAATTATAGCCCCATCAGCCTAACTAGCCTGATCTGCAAGGCCGTGGAATGGATTATCATAGACCTTATTAATAAGGACATTTGCAACCTGCAAGCTCTAAATCCCACACAGTTCGGCTTCATCAAGGGGAAGTCATGTCTGTTAAATTTGGTTGACTTCTCTGAGACAGTCACCAAAGCCAAGGATGAGGGGAAGATGGTGCACACCATCTAACTTGACCTGGCCAAAGCCTTCAAAACTATTCCCCACTCAGGCATAATAGATAAACTCTCTCAAGTAGCATCAATTTGTAAGTTACCAGATGAGTAGCAAACTGGCTCACCGATAGAAGAACCTACCTAGTCAAAATAGGGGAAGCCACCTCAAGCAGTAGACCCATAGCAAGTGGTGTATCCCTGGGTTCAGTCTTGGGGCCTGTGCTATTTGGGATATATGTTTCTGAAGTGCAGGCCAAATCCAGTGGGTTATGGCTGACCAAGTTTGCAGATGACTGCAAGCTGGGCACTGTCATCAATTCCCCTAGTGATGTGGACATCCTCCTAGGGGGTCTCACCCAAACAAATGACTGGTGCCAGAAATATAGCTTCGATCTCAGTACAAAAAAATACATCATCATCCCCTTTGGGGAGAGTGACATCCCCTCAAATTATAACATTAATACCATCCTAAGCACGCAATCAGTCGTAAGGGATTTGGGCACCCAGGTTGATAGCAACCTGACTTTTGACCACCATGTTGTTTCCATTGTACAGAAAGCTTTGTACATGGCCCACCTCATAGGTATCTCATCCAGGGACAAGGCGGTCGTAACATCCCTGTATTTTTCCCTTATAAGGCCCATTATTGAGTACAATGCCCCTTTCAGCATGTACCTTGCAAAGCACATGCAGCAGGTGGAGAGACCACAGAGGTTCCTCACCAGAAGAATCCAGGGCCTCAAACATCTACCATATACAGATAAGCTAAAAGCCCTACCCCTCTACTCAGTTTCATACAGAACCCTTAGAGGTGACCTCTGTCTGGCATACAAGGCGATCTTGAACCCCACCCCCTTGATGGGACTGCTGCACACCCTCAAGTCAAGCTCCACTTGAGTAACCCACACGCATGATCTTAACCTGGTCTGTGACATCAATAGGACTTGTTGGCACGACAGATTTGTGTCTAGAGACTCTCCCATCTGTGGAATAGATTCCCTCTCCAAATTAAGCTGAGTACCTCATTATCCCTTTTTAAGCACAACCAGGATAACTGGATGGGAAACAGAAAATACACCCTTGGGATTCCACCAGTGTCCCTGCTGGATGGGGCATCAGGTGCTGACTTGTCCAAACATGAGCTAAACTCTTAGCTAGGCTTATAAGGGCCTCAGGGCAAATAGCCCAGTAACTTCCTATGACCCTATGATATATGTGAAAAAAATAGAAAGGAATGATACTTAAATATTATGAAAGCATTTTATTGCATTGATCCATGGAACGATTTAGAAACGGATAAGAAAATCCCATAATGATGACATATAATAACTATAAAAAGATTAAAGAATGGAATGATTTTTATTGAGACTGTCTATTGGAAAACCACTGGTTAAGGCATATATGCCATACAAGAAAAAGCTAGACAGAATATGCAATACATGTGGAGAGTTTGAGACTACCGAGCATGTGTTTTCGAAATGTGAAAGAGTTAATAATTTGTAAAGAATTATGTAAACATATTAGGGTGAAAATTTTGTTAAAATTTGAGCAAATAAATATGGGCATAATAGAATTTGGTTATTAAGGTGCACAAAGACAGGAAGAAGTGAATAAAATGGACAGAGTAATATTTTAATGTTTCATGGACTATATGGAATGAGAAACTAAATGAAATAAAATATAATGGAAAATGGACTTTGACAAAGATTCTGGAGAAAATAATGTTTTGGTTGTGGATAAAAAAGTGGGGGAATGCTTAAATTGAAGTTTATAATGTATGGAGATTTGTAAATAGATGTAAATAATGTAAATATGTAAATATGAAAATAATATGTATTGTACATATATATATATATATATATATATATATATATATATATAGATAGATAGATAGATATAAATTACTCTTTTTCATAGTAGGAAGTGTTGCAATGAAGCAGAAGATGGTTGCAGAAAGCAGCGGGGGGAGGGGGGGGGGGTTGAGTGGCTGCTGTCCCTGGTGCTGAAAATGCTGTAGAAATTGCTACAGTGTCATCTAATAGTTTACCAGATGAATTGCTTGTAAGTATGATCAATGTTGAAGAGTCAGAGATTGAAAATGTGGTTTTTGTGGAGTCAAATAATGAATAAAATTAATCCTGAAGAAACAGTTGTTCCTATGGTAAAGGAAGTAATGTCAAGGGATACAAGGAAGGAAGTTAGTCCCGTTCCTGTTTACTAGTCAGTCCAAGGATCTGACAGTGTACTGCAAACACCAACAACAGATGTTCCTAATGTTGCATATGCTACTATTGTGAAGAGATCACAGACTGAACTTTATAGGAACAATACAAAAAAATGCATTACCTGTGGTACGTATTTCATATACTAAAACCATTACTATTGATCTTTATTCTGTCTGGGACTTTATTATTGCTCTTTTGCAATTTACAATTAAAGACATTTGTGCATTTATGCATGTGTGGAAAGACACTTTTGGTGACCACGGTGGTGGTGCTGCGGTAGCATTGTCGCCTCACAGTAAGACACTGTTCGATTCTCAGCTAGAGCATCTTCTGCGTGGAGACATGTGTGAATGGGCGTACCTTTGTTGAAGGTTGTGCATCAGGGCTGGTAACTCGGCACGTAAAAATCAACTACCAATCATTAGCGGACCGGAGTTCTGTTATGGTGACCCCTAACCGGGAAAAAGCTGAAAGACACAACAACCTTTGAGACTGTTGAGACTGCAGATTGATTTTTACAGCAGGTTGATTTGAAAAGTTTGTGTTAGCCATACGCCCAGTATACTTTTTCAGCCCTGAATATAGAAGCAGCCTGCTTCAGCCCTCCCACCCTTTACATACCTTTAGTTTCCTCAAAAACTAGGTGCCTTTTGTGCTGCTGACCTCCTGAAGTACATGACGGGTCTGTAATCTCAATTATATATCTGCACTCAGATTGATTGGTCACAATTCCTCCAGAAAGCTCACAGAACACCAAGATTCTTCTACACAGTTTGGATCGAGGCCCGTCTGGGTCTGGTCTCTATGATGAATCTGTCCCTATTTATAACTCTATTTATTGTTGAAGTCTAGGTTTAAGTCTGTTCTGAGGGATTTCTATTTTTTTTTGTGGTTCTGAGGGATCTAGATCTGGGATTGACATGGTTTGTATATGTCAGGCATGTCAGGCACAGCCTGGAGCTAGCTGGATGAGGACTGAATAGGCTGAGTTCTTTCAGTCAGGGCAGCAGCAGACACAATTTTTGAGACCCTTATGGAATATGAACTTTAAAAGAAAAATGATTTTACAGTTTAGAAAAGCATACATAAAGGATACCTTTTTTAGACAGCATTTCTCAATTCACTGTGAATGTGCTTTTGATATTAAGAAAACGTATGATAATAAGGGCTTGTGGAATGAGTCATGAGAAGTGTAGGTTTTGCTAGCTCAACAGAAAGGTAAATTGAAGCATATTCCCATTGTAATTTCACTAATGATCATAGAGTATATGTCTACAACAAAGGACAGCTTCAGACATGTTTTTGTGGTTCCTTATAATGTCTCATTCAAAACTGTAATAAGTGATGTCATAGTCAGTGTAGTGCTCTAGGCCATTCTGATTCTAATTGTGTTCCTTCTTGTCACTTGTATGGTCAGGATAAAACAGATGAACATCTGTGGGTTCTGTTCAAGCAACTTTATTATGTACAAACACATCAGGCTTGAGCCTTAATAACTTTCACTTTGATAAACTTATAAACAAACTAGCTATCACACACATACATGCTCACTCTCTGGCTCCACTCTCAAAATGGTACTGAAGCTAGCACGTGCTTGCTATTAATATGCAAGTGCTGTCCTTGGAAATGCTTCTTAAAGGTACAACACACACACTAGTCTACAGCCTCCCTTTTTGTGAAATGAGTCATGCATTACTGACGACATTAACTGACACGCAATTGATACAAAATAATTCTTTGACATGCAATTATACAGAACTAAATACATAAAGACAAGTATGTCAGGGTTGCTGTGTATTTCACACTAGGTCTGGAAATACAAACAAACTGTGTGATATAGAAAGGTCTAGCAACTGGGACGGTCTCTGCTGAATGTTCAACTTTGGGAACATCAGGAACATCATCATGAATGGAAGTAGGAGTTAAGACACATTTTTCAACAGGAACATTGTCCGGATTGCTCTGAGATCTAGAGTCTGTATGACAGGAACAATGCTGTGATATTGATTCTAATACAGGAAGAAGATGTCTGCAATTTCTCTTGTACTCCACACCCTCCGGCACATACACCTGTTACTTGACCAATCGTCCTTCTTTTAACGAAAGACAAAATCTGCTTAATTTGTCATAGCTGGAATCCTGGAAAGAATGCTTTCTGAACAGTTGGGCTGTGATTGATCTGTTGTTTTTAGCGTTAGGTCTCAACAAATTGGAACTGATAGGCAAGGTTGTTCTGGTTTTCCTAGATAGAAGTCTCTGAGCAGGCGAGCCAAGTATATCATCATGGGGTATGTTCCTGAGATTGAGTAAATTCAAAAAGACATCAGTATTATCAAACTTTGACTTCTCTAGTAATTGCTTTGCACTCTGTAGTCCATTTGACTGTGGGTATTCTGGACGACTAGTAACATGTACAAAGTCCCATTCTTTTGCAAATTTCTAAAACAACTGACTAGTAAATTGGGTACCTTTGTCAGAGATAAGATTCTGTGGACTCCCATGGACTGAGAAATGACGTTCCAACTTGGTGATAACAGCAGTGGACGTTGATAGTAAATTAATCTCAAACCAGTTTGAATAAGACTCTACCAATACTAAGTAAATCTGATTTTTCCACTTGAATATATCAGTGGCTACTGTTGACCAAGGAAGTTCAGGAACTTGACTTGGCTGAAGTGGTTCTCTTTGCAAATGCGGTTTAGTACTATTGCATACTGAACAAGAAGAAAGTACTTTATCAATATCTTTTGCTAGAGAAGGCCAAAATACTAGTCCTCTCACCCTTCTTTTGGTAGATTCAGAACCTGGTTGACCACAGTGCAAAATCTGGATATATTCACATTGTAAGGAAGCAGGAACAACAGTTTTGGACCTTTGAAAATAATGCCATCTTCCATCAACATCTCATCTCTGTAAGGAAAATAAATTTGTACTTCAGGCAGTACAATAGATTACTTTGATGACCATCCAACATTAATGAAGTGGTTGAGCTTTTGCAAAACTGAATCAGTCTTTATATGATCTCTCAGCTCATCAAATCTCATGGTAGAAAAAATATGCACTTCCATGACATCAAAGTCAAAATTCTGTGCCTTAAGCTGTTCTGTTGTATTTCTGGGTGATATGGATAAGGTATCAGCCAGACAAAGATGTTTGTCTTCTGTATAGACCATTTTTGAAGTTGTACTTTTGCAGTTTAAGCATCATTCTTTGTAATCTCGCTGGAGATGAATGCATAGGCTTCTTTGAAATAGTGACTAGAGGTTAGTGATGAGTTTCAATCTGAACAGCTCAACCATCAATATAATCATGAAACTTTGAACATGCAAATACTACTGCCAAAAGTTCTTTCTCAATTTGAGCATATTGCATTTCAGGTTGGGTAAGAGTTCTAGATGCATAGGCTACTGGTCTGCCCTCCTGAAGATTAACTGTGACAAGACCAAATTTTGAAGCATCACAGGAAAGAGTTACTGGTTTATTGACATCATAGTATCATAATGTAGGTGGGCTGGCAATTTTCTGCCTAAGGTCTTCAAATGCTCTCTGGTGCTGTTCCAACCAAGACCATGTAACATTTTTGCACGTTAGCTCTCTTAAAGGTGTTGTCAACTCACTGAAGTCTGGTATAAACTTGCCTAAACAGTTGAGCATACCAAGAAAACATTGTAGAGTATAAACATTATCCTGTGCTGGCATCTCAAGAATGGCTGCTTGCTTGGACGGGTCTGGTCACAAGCCAACGCTAGTAAATAAATGACCTACATATGTAACTTCTCATAGTCTGAATTTGCACTTTATAGGATTGAGCTTCAAGTTCACTTCACGTGCTCTGTCTAGATGTTTCCTAAGATTTCTATCATGCTCTGTTTCACTATTGCCTCCAACCAATAAATCATCTACTATTATGGCACTAGGATAACCCGAAAAAATTTGCTCCATTGCACACTGAAAGACTTCACTTGTAGAATTTATTTCAAATGGCACCCTGAGGAATCTATATCTTCCAAATGGGGTACTGAATGTAGTCAGTAGTGAAGACTTCCGATCAAGCATCACTTGCCAAAATGAACTGTTTGCATCCAAGACAGAAAAAAGTGTCATTCAGTATCAGGACTGCAGCTTCCTTGACTGTATGAATAGGATGATGCTGTCTCTTTAATGCTTTGTTCAAATCTCTTGGGTCAATGCATATTCTCATTTTGTCTGAGCCTTTTTTGTGGGCTGCTACCATAGACAACACCCACTCAGTAGGTTCTATAACTGGACAAATTACACCTTGCTGCACCATTTTATCCAACTGAGCTCTGACTTTATTCTGCATAGCCATCGGAACTTTTCTTGCTGGTCTGACCTCTGGGTCTAACTTCATAGAATACACAACTGGAAATTTGCCTAACTTGTCATCGAAAACATCAGCATACTCTGAGAAAATAGCTGATGGTAGAACTGGAACTTGTGCTCATATAATGAACTTCTTTGGTAAAAGAAAGCAGATTCATTTTCAATCTGTCTCCAAGACCCAATACTGACTGCACAGGTTTTCAGACTACATAGAGTAGTAAGCTGTAACAGTTCCTAGCCACATAACAAGAAAGCACTACTGAGCCTTCAGTTTGAATTTCTTCACCTCCATCAGCAAAAAGTTTCGCCTAACTGGCCACATGAAGTTGCTCACCAGCTCTCACCTTAGCAAATGTGTCTGCATACATAACATTACACTTTGAACCAGTGTATACTTTGAGCTCGGTAGAAAACACTTCATTCTTTGCCAGTAAATCTACTGCATCAATCTTTTCACCAATTACTGATACACCATCTATGTAGAAAGTAGGGCTGCAGCTTTCTGCATGATCAACTTGCTTTTTTAAGTGACCCTTTCTGATAACTGTGAGGTTTACTTGATTTTCAAAACTTTTGAAAATGTTTCCATTTTTTACACTTGTGGCATGGCTGATCAAATGCTAAGTACTTTTCTCTTTTAGACTCATGATTGGCACCACCATTGTGACAGTTAACAATAAAGCTTGATTTGTGTTTTGCTGACTCACCCCTGTACTGCACTGTGCATGTCCTTTTCACTGAACTAGTCTTAGAACTTGTTGGAAAACTACAGGTTTTACTTGCCACACCCACAGGGGTTACAGCTGCCATGTGCTTAGCCCTGCTTCTGCTAGCCACATGTTGCATGTTGTCTACATTTGCTCTGGAGCCTGCTGAAACCATGCTCTTATCACTTGCAAGCATACTTGTGTGCCTTTCTGTAACTTTATGGATTTGACAAATCTCAGTAGCTTTGCTCAGCATTAAATCACTGTCACAAAGCAAAATCTTTCTCACTGCAGCACTATTAATACCACAGACAAGCCTGTCCTTTATGAAATCATCTTTTAAATCACCAAACCCACATGTTTTAGCTTTGTTTTTCAGAACGGGAATATAAGCTGCGAAAGTTTCTCCTGGCTTTTGATATCTTGTGTAAAACAAATGCCTCTCTAATGTAACATTTGTCTCAGGATTGCACATTTTCCTGAATTTGCGTTTCAGGTACTTGGGGTCTTCCCTTGATTCAGCCTGTACAACAATTTGACAATTTCCCCTCAGAGAACCATTTTTCAACAGAAGGAAAGGCTTTTTGGGTAAGAGACTGAAGTTCATTTTGAGAGGTGGCAGTGCAGATTATAGTAGAATCATCTGCATATTGTATGCAAGTGGTGTTAGGGATAGCTGATTGGAGGTCATTAATAAAGATTGAAAATAAGAGGGGGCCTAGGATAGACCCTTGAGGTACGCCTAAAGAGATAGGTAGGAGATTAGATAGTGAATTCTTCCAGAGTACTGCCTGCTGACGGTTGTCAAGATAAGATGTGAACCAAGTTAAGGAAGGGCTGTCAAGTGAGAGAGATTTTAGTATGTGTAGGAGGAGTTTATGATTAACCATGTCGAAGGCTTTAGATAAGTCAATGAAGACTGAAGATGATAGGTAATTGTTGTTGCGGTTGTGGTTGATGGTGTTGGTAAAGGAGAGTAAGGCAGTGGTAGTACTGTGGGAAGGTCTGAATCAATGCTGGCTGTTAGCAAGTAGACTGTTTTGGAGAAGGTGGTTAAGAAGTTGTTTGTGGATACATTTCTCCATAATTTTGGCTAGAGGTGATAGTAGTGCTATTGGGCGATAGTTTGAAAGGTCATTACATTTCCCCCCCTTTGTGTAGTGGGATAATATGAGATATCTTCCAGATAGAAGGGAAGATTCCTTCATTAATAGATCTATTTATTAGAATAGAAATAGGGTAAGCAATGGCTTTGGCTCCAATTTGCAAGAATTCAGCAGGAAGTTTGTCTGCAGAGGGGGTGGAAGGTTTAAGTTTTTGGAGCAGAGATGAGACAAAGGACGTAGACAGTATAATAAACATATACTGTAAGTACTTTTACAAACTTTGAGATCAAATAACTCAAATTATGCCCTTAATAGCTTCAATCATGCAAAATAGTTTATGCCAAAACACAGTAATTTGCAAAAAATATGCAGTTGTCTTGCTTTATTTATGCTTAATGTACCCTTTTTGCCCTTTTATTATATTTGGTTTGCTCATTTAATCTCTTTTCATACCCATTACACTTTCCTTGTGCTTGTTTTACTCTAAACATGCTTGTTTTGCAGTTCCGAGGTAATTCCAAACCCCTTGTGTGCTTTTATGATAATTGTTTTATCAAATACCTTAATTTTAAAAATTTTGTTTAATTAATAAACTTTTGTGCCTCTTGTTTGCTTAATAATGTGCTCCATGCCCTTGCAACGCTCTGTTTTATCTTTTTGATAAAGTAAATCATTTGTGCAAGTTTTCATTACCTTTAGTTCATTTCTGGCCCTTTTTTGTACTCGGATCACTTAGTTTACCTTCACTGTTAACTCTGCACCTCGTAGCTCTGAAAAGCAGTTTTTGGAATCCCACTGCTGACACCACATCGCTTGTCTGATCAGGATGAAACAGACGAACACCTATGGGCTCTGTTCAAGCAGCTTTATTATGTACAAACACATCAGGATTGAGGCTTAATAACTTCAACTTTGTTAAACTTATAAACAAACTAGCTATCACACTCATTAAAGCTCACACTCTGGCTGCACTCTAAAAATGGTACTGAAGCTAGCACGTGCTTGCTATTTATATGCACATGCAGTCCTTGGAAACGCTTCTTAAAGGTACAGTGCACACAGTATTCTACACTTCTTGTACAGAATGTAAAACTGTTGGGCATTTTTGGTCTAACTGTCCCAAGTTACTTACAAAAGACATGGAGATACTAAGCAACTTATGTGGGATGCCAAACATAAAAACACTATACCAGGGGCTGAGGAGTCTCCTGGGGGAAAGGTTATAGCACCACATATCAAGGCTGTGCAAGAAAACGTTCCTCTTACTACTGCATTACAAGTACTGGATGTAGAAGAGGTGCCTGACAGTGACTCTGAACATACCTGACAAGCAACAGTAGAGTTCACAGAAGAAGGGGGGGGAGATGATGGTGCTGCTACACAAAGTTCCGGAAATGGAAGAAAATAGTACCCTTATTGGTAAAAGGATACATAAAAGGAAGCTGAGGCAAGAAACTAAAAAGCATTCTTTTAAGAAAGGAAATTATTGTCTTGTCATTAGCAGTCTGAATGTGAACAGCTTGATTAATGAATATTGCAGATTACAGATTTTACATTTTTGTGTACAGGCAGGGGCTGCCATTATCTGTTTACTTGATATAAGATTACTTACTGATTTACAAAAAAAAAAAAAAAAATAGATAGAGGTCATTTGTAGACATAAACTTGTTTGGAACTTTGGAAGAGATCTATGCGCTGGTATAGCTGTTTTTGTTTAAATCCAGTATTTCTTTGTTAGATTAATTAATTGGTATTCCAGGACGATTCTTATTTGCAATTTTCAATCCTGGATGAGGATTTTTAGACTCAGTGCTGTTTATGATCCTACTAGTAAAACATCTAGGAAAGATAGATTTCATGTATTACAACACTTTGTGTCAATTGTCCTGTTATTGTTGTAGGAAAATGGAACTGCCATATCAGAGCTGACAAAAAAGTGCAGGTGTAAAGTTACAGTTACTGCATGAGATATTAGACATTTTGTTTTAGGAAATTACATAGGGCCAACTTCTCAAAGAGGCACCTTATCCACTGAGATTGATTATTTTTTGTTATACAGATTCTTTTTCTTTAATTTCTTCTCTTCCTATTCATGTAAATATAACTCATCATATGGCATTAGTTTTTGAGCTTGTTAGTAATCAGTCTAGTCTAACAGTTTGTAATGGTATTAAAAACATAAATGGGTGGGTAAAATGAACAACAGAATGGAAAGATATAGAGCATCTGTTATGGGAACAAGCTTTAATGGACTTTAGTGGAAACTGAAACTGGTCACAGTGGTGGACTCTTTATAAAGCAAAACATAAAACTGTATTTTGTTCTGTAGAAAAATAATTTCTCAGAATTATGAGGCTTCCTTGCAGTCTGTAGATTCTCATGTTTTGCCTACAAAGTGAAACAGTTTTAGAAATACTTAAAGTTGCTAGAATAGATATTACTTCAGCAAAGCAGCAATAAGTTATTCAATGTTGTAAATAGAAGTATCTCCCCTTTTTAATAAGAGGTTAAAAAATCTGAATTAATGCTAGGTTTGCTTAATAGTGGTGGTGTTACAGACTTCCAAGGTGCTTGAACACTAATGAACAGATTAATTTTATCTTTCCTAGTGTGAAAAAATAAACTGAGAAATGAGGTCTAGTAATTCGGCCAGCTTGAGTAAAATTTGGTTACTGGCTAGTAAATAAACTGCCTGGATGCCACCAAAAAGGAAATTTAGAGAACCTGAAAGAAAATAAAGAAAAAGTGAAGAGAAAGGATTGACTGGGAAGAATCCTTTGGCTGTTCAGGGAAAAAAAACAGTTCAAGCTTCAGCCATGGTACTTGGTACAACAGATGTCTTCTAGTAATTTAGAGGA
The DNA here is from genome assembly GCF_019279795.1 of Protopterus annectens. Lineage (NCBI taxonomy): Eukaryota > Metazoa > Chordata > Ceratodontiformes > Protopteridae > Protopterus > Protopterus annectens. The sequence goes on from NC_056747.1 coordinate 719,074,143, forward strand.
AAAAATAAATAAAATATACTCAGAGGTGATTAAAATAAATGAAACACTGAAAGCATATATCAACTTAAATAACAAAAGGCTGGAAAAAATGGAAGTTTTAACTTGCTATTCAGATGAGCTGATAAAACTGGAAAAATCAGATGCTGAAATGAAGAAAGGCTGGTTAAGTATGAGATTTCTGAAGAAGAGCTGTTTCAAAAATTATTGAATTAGAAGACAGGGTGTGGACAGGATACTTGAGATTTTCTTCTGTACAAAAAAAAAAAAAGAGCAGCTCTAGGAAATAAAATACCTTTATTGCAATGAGAAGTGCTTTCGTCTGGTAAATCCAGCCTTCATCAGACAATCTGCTGTACCAAAGAAACTGTATTCTTATTCCACCAAAAACTTCTATTGTGGACCTTAAGAAAATTTGGGGAGGAATAATCGGCTTTTAGCAGGGAATAATACTTGTAGGTGATTTGTAACAGTGAGGATGTATCTGGGGGACCCAAAACAGAAATATAACAAAAGAGGGTACATTTCTGAAGAAATCTATGAACACATTTGGCATGGAAGAAGTAAATTCGATAGGAGAGAATTTACATATTACTCCCCAAGGTACAATAACTGGGCTAGACTAGATGGAAATTATATTTCACAGGAACATGTGCATTTAATTGAAAGCTTTGACACACAATAATTATTTCAGATCATGCACCTATAAAAACTAAGATAAAAATGCAGGGTAATAAAGTAAAATGAGACACTGATGCTATTTAAGAAATGGGTAGTATAAATTATTCAAGAGTTTTTACAGAAGATAGAAATGTCTTCAGAAGTTATAGTTAGTGAGTGGGATAAAATAAAAATGGAGTTTAAAATAGGGTACAAATAAAAGATAAAGCAATATGCTTAATAAGTAATAGGAATTATTTAGAGGGGCAGACAAAGATTATAGTATTGTAGAATAAGAAGAATCTCACAGAACAATGGTGGTCCCCTGCCATAAACAAACTGTACAACAAAAGGAAGAAACTGTTGCAAAAGAGAGTAAAATCCCATGAGTGGAGGAGCTCGATGGTCAGCCTCAGTAAGAAGCTGCAATCCCTGATAAAATCCTCCAAAGCTAGTTACGAAAACAAAATTGCCACTGATTCTAAAGACAACCACAAAGCATTCTATAGCTATGTCAAGAATCTCAATGGCAACACTCAGATCTGCTCTGAGTTACAGCACAATGGCACTAAATATACAGACCCAACTGATATTGCCAACATCCTGGCAGATAGGTTCAGTGCTAACTTTATCCCCCTCTCACCCCCTAAAGAACCCATCTCTATACCGGAAGAATGCAAAGTTCCTGTAATCACAGCTGCACAGGTAAAAACCACACTCTCCAAAGCCAAGAACACAGTATCCATGGGACCAGACAACATCCCAGGTTGTGTTCTACATGAACTACAGAACGAATTGGCACCCCACTTAAGCACTGTGTTCAATCATAGCCTCACCTCAGGCTTTGTGCCTGCTGAATGGCACAGAGCGACAGTTATCCCACTCCACAAGTGGGGGAGCCACCATGGACCCCAGGAACTACCGCCCCATTAGCCTGATGAGCCTGGTCTGCAAGGCCATGGAAGGTATCATCATGGAACTTATAAACAAAGACATTGGTAATCTCCAAACTCTGGACCCCACCCAATTCAGGTTTTTAAAAGGCAGATCATGTCTCCTAAACCTGATAGACTTCTTTGAAGCAGTCACCAAAGCCAAGGGTAGACAAGGGTAAGGTGGTACACACAGCCTATCTAGATCTTGCTAAGGCTTTCACCACCATCCCCCACTCTGGAATTATAGATAAACTCACTAAACTAGGTATAAATCCCTATGTCACAAGATGGGTTGCCAACTGGCTCACTGACAGAACCCACACTGTGAAAGTAGCAGACTCCAAATCCGACTTCAGACCAGTAACAAGTGGAGTACCACAGGGTTCAGTCCTGGGTCCTCATCTTTGGAATCTACTTCGCTGAAGTACAGACTAACACAGAAGGTCTTTGGCTAATGAAGTTCACAGATGACTGCAAACTAGGAGCCATAATCGAAACTCCTAATGATGTGGACATCCTACAAAAGGGCTTCACTGAGACAAATGCCTGGTGTCAAAGCCATGGCCTCAAGCTCAATGCCAAAAAGTGCATTGTCATCCCCTTTGGTAAAAACTCTGTACCCATGAACTACAACATAGGCGGTAATATACTTAACACCGAAAGTGTGATAAGAGACCTTGGGACACAGGTGGACAGTATTCTCTCCTTTGATAATCACATCGCTACAGTAGTCAGGAAATCCTTCTACATGGCACACCTCATCACAAAAGGTTTCTCATCCAGAAAAAAATAGGTCATTGTTCCCCTCTACTCATCACTCATTAGGCCCATTATAGAATACAACGGCCATTTTGGTATGTACCTCACAAGACATCTACAACAACTGGAAAGGCCACAGAAATACCTCACAAAGAGAATTACCGGCCTCAAACAGATGCCCTATGCAGACCATCTAAAAAACTCCAGCTTTACTCCATCGCATATCGCCTACTCAGAGGTGATCTCTGCCTAACATACAAAGCTATGTCAAACCCAGAGCTGTTGGACATGCTCCACTTAAAGAAATCCCAATCCCTCCGAGCTACACACTCTAGGGACCTAAACCTTGTCACCACAATAAACAGAACATGCCGGAGGGATAGATTCCTTTCCCAGAGACTTCCCATACTCTGGAATAAACTACCTATCGATATCAAACAAAGCTCCTCATTAGCACTCTTCAAGAAAAATCTTGATGATTGGATGGGAAATAGGAAATTCACCCTGGGGATCACCTCTGTGGCTCTGCTCGACAGTGGCACAGGAAAATAATTTTCTTGGGTGGCAAAAGCCAGGGTACCTTTTTGTCTGGGCTTGTATAGGCCCCAGGGCTGATAGCCAAGTACCTACCTATGAACCTATGAAAAACAGGAGCAACTGCAAAGTACTAAAGAGGAAATAAGGGAGTATGTGGATAATATGCATGAGTTTAGAAAGATTGCTGTTAAGCAACTATTTTTTGATAATAACTCCAGAGCACAAAAACTTTTAGCAAAATGACTTAGACAACAGAAAGTAGAAAGGGTTGTTACCAACCTTAGGGAGCCTATAACAAGCAAAAACAGACATCCTGTAGTGGTATTAGAGATATTCCGGAAACTTCATGAAAATTTATATAAAGCAGAGAAATGTGGAAATTAAGAAAGAGCACAAATGGACATATTTATGGAAGATTTAAGCACGCCGAGGTTAGAAGTAGATGAGGCAAAACAATTAATAGTTACGGCACAAGGAGATGAGATAAAAATGGTGATTTATAATCAATTTGCAGGAAAGTTTCCTGGAAAATATGGTATTCCTGTGGAAGTTTTGAAGTTAGGAGGGAAGAAAGTGATAAATATCTGGAAGGTTTTTATAACAGCATTTTAAATGAATGGGAAGCACCAACATGTTGGAAGAAAGTTGTGGTGGTTGTAATACCTAAAGATGGTAAAGACCCATCAGACCCAGCTTCATATAGGCCCATTTCAATTTTAAACCATGATTATAAAGTGTTTGTGTCGACATTAGCTAAAAGAATGGCCAAGGTGTTGCCAGTATTGATAGATATGTATAAATGTGGCTTTGTGGCCTGGAGGCAGACATTGGACAACATTATTAGAAGAAAGATAATCCAGAGGGAAGCAGAAAGTAAGAAAATACTGCAGTCATTAGTGGGTCTAGAAGGAGAGAAAGTGTTGACATAGTAAGCTTGGATTTTATAAGTGGGACAATGCAAGCATTTGCATTTCCCTGATAAAATAACAAGGTTAATTAAGAGAATATATGGAGGCTCAGAGGCAAGAATTAAAGTGGAAGGGTTTCTCTTTGATAAGTTGTGTCTGAACAGAGGAACCAAGCAGGGGTGTCCAATGTCCCCTTTATTATTTGCTTTATATTTAGAGCAAGTGGCAAAGAAAATCAGGGACTAAGAAATTCAAGGATATCATTTTACATGGTAATCAAGAAAAGTTGGCTTTATTTTCAGAAGATATTTTGTAACCAATAAATCCAGAAAAGGACATATCAGTGTTGTAGAACATTTTGAGACAGTTTCAAATCTTTTTGGGATATAAAATTAATGAAAATGAAACAAAGGCTATAGCCATTAATTATGTACCCACACAAATTGGTTCAGCAATACCCATATTTATGGGGACAAATAAGATTAATTATTTAGGAATATGGATTAAAAAATCTTCTATTATTGCAGCAAAGGATATGTGAAAAGAGGCGAAATAAAAAATAATATGAAAACTGAGAAACTGAAAGGTCTTGTTTATGGAGCTGGAGAGTAAAATACACACAGTGAAAATATTTTAGTTCCTTTAGTTTTATGTACAGGTTGGACATATATTTTTCAACCAGAGAAGTTCTGGCCTATAATTACTAAAGAGTGGAAGGAATGTAACTGGGAGTGGAAGAAAGTAAGGGTTACGTGGGATAAGCTGATCTTTCCAATAGAACAAGTTGGTTTAGGATTACCGGATTTGATGAGCTGCACGATTAAGTCTCATATACATAACATAAGCAGACAATTATAATTCAAAGTAGAAAGGGATGATAAGTGGGGGGATTCAAGAAATAAGGAGAGTGTGGGATTTTAGATGCAGATCTTTAAGGAAAACAATAAAAGCCATAAAGAATAAAATAAAATTAAGAAAAGTCTCTAATTGGAAAACTCCACGCCCAGATGCAGTACCTAACTTCTGGTTAAAAGTATTAACATCTTAGCACGAAGATTTAGCCATGAGTAAGAACTATTTATATGTGCACCCAGAACAGACGCCAATCTGACTAACAAGAGGAAAAGCAATGCTCCTACTTAGAGTGAACCTGCAAGCTACCCTAAAAATTATAGACCAATAACTTGGCTTCCAACGACATATAAACTATATATGGGAATTGATGCAGACAAAGTTTATAGTCATCTAAAAGAAACTCAATTATGGCAGTAAAACAGAAGGGCAATAAAAGAAAGTCATATGGAACAAAGGATCATTTGTTGTTAAATAAAGTCATAGTGGAGAACTATAAAAAGGGGAAGAATCTAAGCATGGCATGGAATGACTACAAAAAAGCATTTGATAGTATCCCTCATTCATGGATAAAAGACTGCTTAAAATTGTATAAGATGCACCCCACACTGATCGACTACATTACAGTGACCATGAAACAGTGGCAGACCACTTTGCAATTATGCCATGATAAAGGACAAATTGTTATCCCAGGGATAGATTTTCCAGGGTGACTCTCTGTCACCATTACTATTCTGCCTTGCCCTTAATCCATTAAGCTGTTTACTCAACAGCTTAGGCCATGGCTATAATCTAGCTCCTAGAAAACAACAAAGTATAAAGACTTCTCGCCTTCTCTTTGTTGATGATTTAAAATTGTATAGCTCATCAGATGAGGAACTGAAAGCACAGCTGCAAGTTGTCAAAATTTTTTCAGATGATATAAGGATGTTATTTGGTCTTGATAAATGTGCAAAAGCAACCTTTAAAGCAGGAAACCTGCAATGCCAGAAAAACATCACTTTGGGAAAATAATGTGATATAAAAGAACTTGAGCAAGGAGTTTATAAATATTTGGGAATTGATGAAGGATCAATAATAAAACACGAACAAATGTAAATAAAACTTAATAAGGAATACTTCAGAAGACTTAAATTAATCCTGAAAACTGCACTGACATCTAGGAACAAAATCCAAGCTATAAACCAATTTGTTCTTCCTGTCCTAACTTACAGTTTTGGAGTGATTGACTGGCCCCAAATGTGTTGGATAGATTAGATAGGAAAACAAGAAGGATGCTTCATGCTCATCAAATGATTTATAAAAATCAGTGCATACCACCATTATATATTCCCAGTCCCGAAGGAGGGATGGGCCTCCTTGAAACTGATTACATGTATAGATCTGCAATCGTGGGTCTCCACACATATCTGCTGACCTCACAAAACCCAAACATAGTGAAAGTTTTGAAACATGAGGAGAATAAATCTAAGATGACTTAAGCAGGAATGGAAATCAGACCAGAAGTAAATAAAAATCAGGCAGCAACTGAATGTGCAAAAACACAAAAGAAAGAATATAAGGTGAAGGATCAGATAAAAAGGCAAGAAATGTGGAAAAAGCACAAATATTGTTGCAAGTATAGAAAACTTCTGGAAGAACCTCATGCTGATCAGGCATGAACACAGGAATGGTTAAGGAGAGGCAAATTCAAACCAAGAGATGAAAGGTTAATATTGGCGGCACAAGATAGTGGGCTATGTACACATTGGTTTGCAAAGTCCATTGAACATGTGGGAGCAACAGACAAATGTAGGTTTTGCAAAACCAAACTGGAAACAGTTGCACACCTGGTTGCTGGTTGTGACATACTAATGGCAGAAGGACTGTATACTGAAAGGCATAATAATGTGGCAAGACTGTTGCACTGGGGATTGTGCAAACATTATGGTACTGAATTGGCTGAAAAACACTGGAAACATGAGCCACAAAGCATCATAGAAAATGAAGAAGTCTATATCACATGGGATCATCCATTATTAACAATTCAAAAGATAGATGCTAGAAAACAGGATACAGTGGTCCAAGAAAAGAAGACAAGAGTAGCATTGATCATTGAAATTGCCACACCCAGTGACTACAGTGTCTTGCACACAAAGAGATACAAAGTCATAAAATATCAGGATCTGCAGGCAGAAATGAGAGCAATGTGGAAGAAAGATGCCCAGACAGTTCCAATGGTAGTAGGGGCAATGGGTCTTTAAAAAAGAATTTACAATAACATTTAGTTACATGTTACCAGTACACAACTCCATATGAACTGCAGGAGGAGTCATTACTGGGCACATTGCGGGTGCTGTGAAGAGCACTACTGGCTGACATCAAAGATTGAAACAATACTAATTTCATGAACTTTAATTGTACTTTGACTTAGGAATGGGATCCATTCCCGTCATGGTATTAGAAACCCAAAAGACTTGGAGAAATAAAAAAAAGAATATTATATTCATAAAGGAGTAGAATGTATTCTAAGAACAAAGCCAAGACAAGAATGGAGAAAGGAGATTTTGCCAATAAGGATGACTGCAAGTAGGGGTACACAGAACAGGCAAGAGGGAGCTGGAATGTACTAGAAAAAACTGCCAAAAAACCAAGGTATTGAGAGCAAATAACTAGAGAGGGAAAACTGTAGAATGGGATGAGGCCAAGAAGATTTTTAGATGGCAGACTAGACAGTGCCTTTCCTATCAGGGACTGACAGAGTATAGGCAAAGAGAAAGGGATCGTGGAATCCTAAATGAAAGACCTGCTCAGGTAGAGTTTATGGTTGAATCTAGAACAGAAGTTGCTGTTAAAAATGGATAATTAGTAGGGCATATAAAATATTACACGATAATTATAAGAACAAATCAGAGGAGGTTAGAAAAGACTGGGCAGAAGTATTAACAGCAGAAAATATAGGTTCCAAAATACTAAGGAAATTCAACACTTTTTTGTGGAGACGCTTCTCCATGGTTAAAGGTGACATGAAATAAAAGTTTAGAGATCAATGTTTGTGTCATATTTGTAATGTTGAAGGAACCCTTTCACTTACTTTTTAGATTGTTCCAAAATTTGGTTATTTTGGCAAATGCTTTTGCTTTCTTACAATATTGACTTTCTTTTACTATCACATTAGACATGATTCTGTAAGGATATAACTGTAGGTCATTGCTTATTAATGTATGTTTGACAGATACATTTTTGTTGAGACATTATTGCATATTTGGTTTGCAAGATATGAAGAATTGTTTAGCAAAATTTGGGATTGCGTTTTGATATTGGAAAAGCTAAGGAAATGGTTCTAGAAGAAAGGGTCGGGAAATATACACTTATGCTTTTCAAGATGATGTTGGATAACCGGACTTTTTTTATTGTAGTTCTTTTTACTGTGTGTATATTTTTTACCCTTGTTAATAATGTTATGTGATGTTCTTGCTTCAAATGTTCCCGACTCTTTATCATCCACCTGAGTTATCATCAACTCAAGCTAATGGGACCTTGGTTTAACATCTCATCTGAAAGACAAGTGCACCAACACCCCCCCGCCCTCATCCTGCACTCCCGTGTTACTCCATCTTGGAAGGAGGCTTCTCTAAACTTGAAACTGCTTCGTGGAATTCTATAATCTCTACCATTTATTCATCCATCCAGCCATCCATTTTCTAACAGCCCATGTTATCCTTTCAGTGTCATGAGAAAGGTGGATCCTGTCTTGGCAGCTGTTGGGTGTAAGGCTGCACAAGGTGCCAGTTTGTCTAAGAATGCACACTCTCACCCACTACATGCACTTATAGGCGATCCAGAGAATGCCAATTCACCTACTGCATGTCTTATGGAGGTGGGCGGAAACCAGAACATCTTGAAAAAACCCATGCAGACTTAGCATGTCCTCTTAACCCATACAGACATGGCATATCCTCAGTCATTAGCTCCAATGTAGCGTTGCTCCTGTTTAGGTCAGACCTCCACTTTTACTTAATTAGTACTACTGAATGCCATTTCTTAAATGAGGTACCTCTTCTCTTTACATTTACATTTTCTATCAGCTTTTACTAATTACACTTACTACTAGACAATACTGTAAAGGCCCTCTATGAAATGATATGCTTCATTTGCAACAATGTCATAAACACATTTGTATATTGCATATTGTACAAAAGAAGGTCATTAGTATTGCAAAACATGCACACTGATTGGTTCGTCCATCAGCATGCCCATTATAAATTTAGCATAACCCAGCAGAAAGAAGTCTGGCCACTTAACTATTGTTGAATGGACATGCTTTCTATTGGGATATGCCAACTAAAACCCTCTTCACATATTTTATGATGGACATAAAATATAAAAAAAAATCATGACTTTCCATAAAATTCTGTACAGCTGGAAAGGTATAGTTAACAGTATTAAGACTGACCACACTACCATTAACCTGTCAGCTGTCCAGACTTCAGCACAACATCCCTCAGTTTCCAAATATTTTCTCTCTGTCCCTCGTAAAATTTTGTAGTAAAATGACAATTCCCATGTAGTCATTTACTAGTGATTAAAAACAGTACAGAGAGAAATGTGTCATAGTGAGAGAAAAATGAATTCTCTCTTCTTTGGTGCTGCCCTTGCACTGCACAGATGTACTGTGCAAGCTTTGGGACATGCATACTGTACATGTGTGCAGTGCATCAGCAAGCAGTAAAGAAGGCAGATGAACACTAAAGTGTCACTATGCAATCGCATAATTTAAGAAAGTTAAGCAATTTATTTCTTAAATAATATCATTGTATAATAGCAATAATCTACTCCATGGATCAAACCATACCAGCCATCGGAAAATCCAGACATACTCACATCCAGTTGTGGATTATTGCTTAATAATTACATTTGTAACAGTTATCATTGCTATAATAAGCTGCTTCTGTTATTATCCACAAATCATTTCTATGCCGCTGGAGTAGTCATGGCCTAAACGGGTTTTTGGCACGTTCACTAATCAGGTTATCAAACATGAAATAGAAATAACAAACAAATAAGCACCTGTGACTAGTGATAATACCTACTTACACAAACAGTGACGTCTGCACATTCCTTAATTGGTATCCAGTTGACCATTTTAAGTATGCTGTTGTGATGTTCTCAATGAAGGGATAATGAAATAAACCTACAGATACACAATAAAAAACAACCAGATGAATAATGAAACACTGACAAGCAAAAAATCATCCAGTGGTAGGATGAACAAAGGAGACCAATGATAAAAAACACAAATGTTTTTTATTATTATACACTTTTGTCCAAAGGACTTGTTCAGAATAAAACCAAGCTAACACTTGACTGCTTTTATATAAAATTCAAACCACTAAATACAATCCACTATTGCTATAATTTAAAGTAATATAATCTAAATCATCATCATCGTCTTTCGGCTGTTCCCGTTAGGGGTCGCCACAACAGATCATCTGTTTCCATTTCTTCCTGTCCTCTGCATCATGCTCTTTCACACCAACCACCTGCATGTCCTCTCTCACCACATCCATAAACCTTATCTTAGGCCTTCCTCTTCCTCTTACCTGGCAGCTACATGCTTACCATCCTTTCCCAATATACCCAGCATCCCTCCTCAGCACATGTCCAAACCAACGCATCTCGCCTCTTGCTTTGACTCCAAACTGTCCAACCTGAGCTGACCCTCTAATATACTGATTCCTAATCCTGTCCATCCTAGTCACACCCAGTGAAAATCTTAACATCTTTAACTCTGCCACATCCAGCTCTGACTCCTGCCTTTTCGTCAATGCCACCGTCTCCAACCCATATAACATAGCTGGTCTCACTACCCTCTTGTGGAGCTTCCCTTTCACTCTTACTGGTACCCATCTGTCACAAATCACTCCTGACACTCTTCTCCACCCATTCCACCCTGCCTGTACTCTCTTCTTCACCTCTCTTCCGCACTCACCATTAATCTAAATATGTTTGCAAAAAACATTTCGTATATATAGTATAATTTAATTCAGCATATTTGTCAATTGCATCTTCAGTTGCCATAGTGTTTCCGTTTTTAGCAACTGTTTTTTTTAATTGGCAAATCTATAGTCTTATGATACGTGTCCTAAAACAAAAAATACATTTTTTTAAATAAGCACAAATTAAAGAGTTCTTATAAAGTGCATTGTTTGCATCCTTAGTTCTAATCACATACAAGTGTTCCCTGATCATACCACATAACTTCCTGGTAGTCATACCAATATAGAAAGCCTCACAGTGTGAACAAATTGCAATGTATACTAAGCCAGAGTAATTACAATTGCAATGATCATTAATTCTAATGCTTCTATCCATATGTGAAAGTATAATGGACAGTCCTTGCCAAATATAGCTACAGGCACTGCAAAGGCCACACTTGTACACCCCATAATTTTTCATTGCAGATACTAAATGCTTCTTGATGTTATCATTTTGCGAATACTGTTTAGTGTCCTTAGACTTTTTACATATAATGTTGGGTGAAGCCACAACAACCTTAAAAACATCAGGATTGCCATTAAAAAACTTCCAATTCCAATTAACGATATCCCTGATACTCCCATCATCAACCATCATAGGTAAAGTAAAACTGTTACTGAACTTTTTGACATTATTAATATCGTTGCTGGTTTTGTCTGGCATACCCCCCAATAAAATAGGAGGAGAAACGTCTAATCTCTTCTGTTTAATTTCCTCAGAAGTACATTCTAATAAACTTAGTTTGTCACCTCAGTCACTGAATATGTCAATAATTTCTTTAATGGCTTCTAAAAAATATCATGATCAGTAGTAAGCCTAGAGGTTATAACCATCTGGCCCCTAGGAATATTTTTCTTCATATAAACAAGGTGAGCACTTAAATAGTGTAAATAGTTATTTGAGAAACATGATTTCCTGTAAATTTGACTTGAACAATTTTTAGAAGCCTTATCCCAACTGATGGTGACATCCAGGAAAGGTACACTATCACCCTCTTTTATAGGAAGGTTCATACCTCTCAAGTGTACAGATTTTCAGAGAATGTCCAGATTTTTGCCTCATATATTTGGTCCACTTTTCATAAAATTGTGTTTTAGGCAAATTAGTGGCAAATCATTAAAGACTAAAGTTAGAAAATAATGACGGGCATTTGAGTTTCAGACATCATACCTTTCAGAAAATCCATGGTAAAGCAAAACCATTCTATCATATTTCTAAGTTTGTAAGTGCAATATTAAAAATATTAAAAAGTTGTCCCTATTTTTACACCTTTGTCTCAATTTTATTAATGGCTTTGTCCAGATTTCTTGTTGTAAGAAGTTGAGAGTTATGAGGAGGGTATACCAGACAAAACTGGCAACACTATTAATAATAAAAAAATCAGTAAGTTTTACTTTACATATGACGGTTGATGATGGGAGTATCAGGGATATTATTAATTGGAATTGGAAGGTTTTTAATGGCAATCCTGATGTGTTTAAGGTTGTTGGGGCATTACTCAATGTTGTATGTAAAAATTCTAAGTCCATTAAACAGTATTTTCAAAATGACAAGACCAAGAAGCATCTAGTACCTGCAATGAAAAATCATGGGATGTATAAGTGTGGCTTTTGCAGTGTCATAGGTTCATAGGATGATACTAGGCTATTGGCCTGGAGGCCCTTATAAGCCTAACCAAGAAATTTGCCCATGTTCCCTCAAAGTGAACATCTGTTTCCCCTGTCCAGCAGCGACACAGGTGGGATCAGAGGGGTGTATTTTCTGTTTCCCATCCAGTTGTCCAGTTTCCTCCTAAAGAGGGCTAGAGAGGTACTCTGTTTGACATGGAGAGGGAGTCTATTCCACAAATGGGGGATTCTTTGGGACACAAATTTATCCTGTCAACAAGTTCTATTAATGTCACAGACCAGGTTAAGGCCTTGCATGTGGTTTGTGTGAGTGGAGTTTGGCTTATGGATATGTAGCAACTCCATCAAGGCTGGGTCAGAGATGGCATTGTATGCCAGACACAGGTCACCTCTGAGCAGTCTGTACAAGACTGAGTAGAGGGACAGGGCTTTTAGCCTATCTGTATAGGGCAGGTTTTTGAGACCCTGGATTTTTCTGGTCAGGAACCTCTGTGGTCTGTCCAGCTGCTGCATGTGCTTGGCAAGGTACATGCTGAAGGGGGCACTGTACTCGATGATGGATCTAGTAAGGGAGGAGTACAGAGATCTTATGACCTCCTTGTTCCTGGATGAAATACCCTTATTTATGAGGTGGGCCATGTAGAAAGCCTTCCGTACAACGGAGGCACTGTGGTGGTCAAAAGCAAGATTGTTATCAACCTGGGTGCCCAAGTCTCTCATGACTGACAGCATGCTTAGTACATTGTTATTAATGTGATAATTAGAGGGGATGCCATTTTCCCCAAAGGGGATAACGATGCATTTCTTGGCATTCAGTTTGAGACCATGCTTCTGGCACCAGTCATTAGTTTGGGTAAGAACCTCTTGGAGGATGTTCACATCACTCGGGGAATTTAAGACAGCGCCCAGCTTGCAGTCATTTGCAAACTTGTTCAGCCGCAGACCACTGGTTTTGGCTTGCACCTCAGAAAAGTATATCCTAAACAGTAGAGGTCCCAAGACCAATCCTTGGGGTAACCGCTCATTACAGGTCTACTACTAGAGGTGGCTTTCCCTATTTTAACTGAGTGGGTTCTATCACTGAGCCAGTTAACTACCCATGTGATACTATATGGGTTGATGCCTAGCTAGGAGAAGTTTATCTATTATGCCCAAGAGGGGACACTTGGCTAGGTCAATGTAGGCGGTGTGCACCGTCTTACCTATGTCCATGGCTTTGGTGGCTGTTTTGAAGACGTTGACCAAGTTTAACAGGTGTGATCTCCCTTTGAGAAAAACCAAACTGTGTGGGGTCAAGCATTTGGAGGTTGCCAGTGTCTTTGTTTATAAGGTCCACGATAATGCATTCCATGGCCTTGCAGCTCAGGCTAGTTAGGCTGATGGGCCTACAATTGCTGGGTTTGTGGATGCTCCACCTTTGTGTAGAGGGGTGGCAGTGGCTGTCCTCCATTAAGCTGGGATGAAGCCTGGCTTTGATTGAATAGGGTGCCTAATAAAGCTGAGAGATCATGCCTGAGTTGATATAGGAAACAGCCAGGGATGTAATTGGGTCCCATGGAGACTGTATGTTTTGTGTCTGTAGCAATATTTGGCAAGGGCCATCCATTATACTTTCAAATATGGACAGAAGCATTAGAATTTATGCTCATTATGACTGTAATTACTCTGACTTAGTATATACACTGCAATTTGTTCACACTGTGAGGCTTTCTATACTGGTATGACTACCAGGAAGTTATGTGATATGATCAGGGAACACTTGTATATGATTAGAACTAAGGATGCAAACAATGCACTTTATAAGCACTCTTTAATTTGTGCTTCTTTTAAAAATTTTATTTTTCTGTTTTAGAACATGTATCTGAAGACTATAGAGGTGGCAATCACAAAAAAACAGTTGTTAAAAAGGGAAACAATATGGAAACTGATGATGCAACTGACAAATATCCTGGATTAAATGACACTATTTGTATGAATTTTTTTTTTGTAAATGTATTAAGATTATGTTACTTTAAATTATATCAATAGTGGATTGTAATATTGATTGGTTAACTGATTAATTAATTCTATTTAGTGGTTTGAATTTTATATAAAAGTGGTCAAGTGCTAGCATAGTTTTATTCTGAAGAAGTCCTTTGGACAAAAGCTCTAAATAATAAAACCATTTGTATTTTTAGCATTGGTCTGCGTTGTTCGTCCTACCAGTGGATGATTTTTGTCTTGTAAACCTACAGATAGCTGTAGTTTGTAAGAATGATTTTTTATTATTTTGTGACAATAACTGAGAATCTTATTCTAGCTATGGTACTAAATTTACTTTCCATCTGGAATGAATGATAGGTCTGATTTTGTTGCATATTTAAAAAAGAGGAAGTTACATCATAAGTAAATGGTCATGTGTTTGTTTTAGTAGTATTTTAAGCTAGTAGTATTTTACTACATTATTCAGTTTGAGGAAGTCCGAGTTGGATGAAAGCGCTTACTGATTTTTGAGTCTGTGGATTAAAAGCAACTTTTTATTGTATTTTAAGTCTGTGGATTAAAGCAGAAAAGTTTTTTGAACTTCGTGTTCCTGACCTGTGGTTTACTTTGGAACTAAATTTACTTTGCCTATTGCAGCTCTGTCTTTGAATGATAACTATCAGATTTTCCAAGACTAAAATAAGATGTTTGTTAATTATGGCCTTGTGACACCCGTGCACTGGCCCAGCAATCAAGGAGCCTCAATCCTCACCATTAACACCAATAAGGGGCATCAACATAGGAGAGGATAACAAATACACACACAGTAAAGTACAATTTCCCTTAAGAGCACACAGAGATCACAGTCAGTCTGGGGCTGGTTTCTCTCTTTCTATACAGATCCCCAAAAAGACTCCCCACTGGCACAGCTATAGGGTCCAGATCTCAGCCTAGTGGTCAAGCTAAAACCTCCAGCACCCTCTCTGTCCAATCAGTGCTTCATGTCCCTGCCCAAGTAGCTGACACACACACTTTGGGATATGAGTTATATACAAACACACGGACACTCCAGGGGAAGGCTGGCACAGGTTCCCCAGCTATGCCCCTTCTGTCCAGGCTATAAGGTAGGAATCACTGCCATCAACCACTAATATCAGCTACTAATAAGGCCCTTATCAAAGGGTGCCCAGTTATTGTGCAATGTTATTATCCATCCAATTATTATTGTGCCAATATTATTATCCAACTGGTAAGTGTGACTGAACAGCAAGGCTTATTAGGGGTGGCTTGGACAGTATCACTATATACATGCAATGTACTCTAGAGCTTAAATTATCTCTACATAAAACAGCCACAGTTGAAAGGTTTAAAATATTTAATAATAAATAATAAGAACACAAGACAATACTTCCTACTACACAGTGCTAGTCAACAGTTGAGATCACAGAAAAATGCTTAAAGTAATATAGTAGAAAAGTTCTGACATCAATACAGAAAATCAACTAATCCAATCTTCCTATTTCCTAGCCATATCTAAGAGCAAACACAGTTCTAAAAGAAACTTGCATATGGAGCAAAGCAGTGCTGGTGATGTTGGATGTTCTGAAGACAAATGCAAAATGCTCTGTGTCTCTCTGTCTTAAATTGATAACACAGTACTATTGCCTCATTTCAGATTACATCATTTCTCTCTGGTTCCCAGGCTAACAGAAACCCAGAGTGTAACAGCCCTTTTGATCTTGCACCTGGTCAGGAAGCTACAGCAATAAAAGACATTATACATGTAAACTCTAGCAATTAACTCTGGTCTCAAAACAATAGCAATAATTCCTTCATCCAGACATTTCAGCTCTAAGTTTGAGATCAAAGAATTATACCATGCTTGACTTATCAGCTTTCTTCCAGAACAGTGCACTGTTGTTACATTTTTGACATCCAACATTTAACACCATTTTCTTCCATTTAAGAGAACAAGCCTATGGCTTATATTAATATTTACAAATGACAGAATTATCTACAAAATTCTATCTGGCTAGGCTGGCAGCCTTCACATATCTTCACATATCTCCCTCCACCAGAGAAATCAAGCTAGTTTTTCATCTGACCCTTGAGAAACATTGCTTGAGAAGGTTAGGTCTATCCAAGTATACCTTACCCCATTCCCTGTCTTGAGAGCCTATCTGTGTTAGCATTGCTACTCCCACTGTAGTGGTGCACTGACATACCATATGCTTGCAACCCTAGGCTCCATCTTAGCAACTTGGCATTTTGCTGGCTGGCTCTGTAACAATTTTAGGGGATGTGATCTGTCACTACAGTAAATTTTCTTCCATACAGATAAGGCTGAAGTTTCTGCAGTGCCCACACTATGGCTAGACATTCCTTTTCTGCAGCTGCATAGTATTCCTCCCTGGGTTGGAGCCTACGACTGAAATAAACCACTGGGTGCTCTTCTCCCTCTAAAGAAATCAGGCGAAGTACAGCCCCCAGTTCAAAGCATCCACCTGCACAACAAATTCTTTGCTGTAATCTGGACTGGCTAACACAGGGGGTCCTCCCAAAGCTTCCTTAAGCTCTTGGAATGCATGCTCAAATGCTGGGGTCGACATTACCTTATTTGGCCTTTTCTTCCTTGTCAGGTCTGTGAGAGGAGCAGCTATGGTACTATAACTGGGAACGAAGTTTCTGTAGTACCCTGCTGTCCCTAAGAATACCCTCACCTGCTTTTTGGTAACAGGTGCAGGCCATGCCTGAATGGCTCCTACTTTGGCAGGATCTGGCCTGCTCTTACTACTCCTCACTCTATGTCCCAGGTAGCAGACCTCAGCCATACCCACCTGACATTTGCTGGGCTTAATGGTCAACCCTGCCCTCTGTATTCTGCCCAGCACATCCCTGACATGTTGAAGGTGCTCTTGCCAGGAATGGCTGTAGATGGCAATATCATCTAGGTAAGCAAGGGCAAACCCTCCTGCTCCTGCTAGGATATGATCGACCAGTGAATTACCACATAGGTGGCAGTACACTAAACACCGAAAGTGTGATAAGAGACTTAGGGACACAGGTGGACAGTGGTCTCACCTTCAATAACCACATCGCCACAACAATTAGAAAATCCTTCTATGTGGCACATCTCATCACTAAGGGCTTTTCATCCAGAAAAAAAGAGGTCATTGTTCCACTGTACTCATCCCTCATTAGACCCATTATAGAATACAATGTCCCATTTGGTATGTACCTCTCAAGACATCTGCAACAACTGGAAAGGCCACAGAAATACCTCACTAAAAGAATCACAGGCCTAAAGCAGATACCTTATGCTGACCATCTAAAAAAACTCCACCTATACTCTGTCACATATTGTCTACTCAGAGCTGACCCCTGCTTAACATACAAGGCCATGTCAAACCCAGAGCTGTTGGACATGCTACACTTAAAGAAATCCCAATCTCTCAGAGACACACGCGTCAGGGATCTAAACCTTGTCATCACAATGAACAAAACATGCTGGAGGGATAGGTTCCTGACCCGGAGACTCCCCAGACTCTGGAATAGACTGCCCATACATGTCAAGCAGAGTGCCTCTTTGGCCCTCTTCAAAAGGAACCTTGATGATTGGATGGGAGATAGGAAATTCACCCCGGGGATCATGTCAGTCACCCTGCTAGACAGGGGTCCAGGAAAGTAAATACTATGGGAAGAAATAGCCAGGGAATTGTTATAGCTAGGCTTGCATAGGCCTTAGGGCAGATAGTCTAGTGCCAACCTATGAACCTATTGAAAGTCGCTGGGGCATTTTTCATCCCAAAGGGCATCTTTGTGAACTCATACAACTCAAAAGGAGTCACAAAGGCTGACCTCTCTCTAGCACTGGGAGTCAAGGGCACCTGCCAATAACCCTTGGTAAGATCAGGGGTAGTAAGATACTCAGCCCCACCCAGCTGCTCTAGGGCCTCATCTGTCCTAGGCATGGGGTAAGCATCTGACTCTGTATGACTATTTAATTTCCTGTAGTCCACACAGAACCTGATGCTGCCATCCTTCTTTGGCACCAGCACTACTGGGGATGCCCAGGGACTGTTGGACTCTTGAATTACCCCTAGTTCCAACATCTCCTGTATCTCCTCCCTCAGAGTCTGTTTGACTCTCTCAGGCACCCTATAAGGGGCCTGCCTAATAGGCCTTTGGGGTCCTGTATCCACCTGGTGCTGCAACAGGTGGGTGCACCCTGGTTTCCCAGTGAACATGTCCCCAAACTCCTGGAACACTGCTCGGATTTCTTGAACGTGGGTAGGAGAGAGCTGCTGGGACATTGCTACCCCTTCCACTGAGATGTCAGTTTGACCCTCACTGAGGAGATTAGTCAACAGATCTCCCTCAGACTCCTTCTATAATCCACTGCAAATACTCAGCACAAGGGCCTCCCTATCATGGTAAGGTTTCATCATGTTAACATGTTACAATCTGTGCTCCTGCCTAGCAGTTCTACCATGTAGTTAACATCACTGACCTTCCTTACCACCTTGTAGGGTCCCTCCCAAGCTGCTTGCAGCTGTTTTGTCTGACAGGAATGAGAACCATTACCTGCTGCTGTACAGCATACCCTCTAACTCAAGCATTCCTGTCATACCATACCTTTTTCTGTTGCTGGGCTTCTGCCAGGTTCTCCTGGGTCAAGCCCATGAGTTCCCTGAGCCGTGTCCTGAAGTTTAGGACATATACCACAACAGACTCCTTGTGAGATTCACACTCACCTTCCCACTCACCTCGAATTAAATTTAGAGGTCCCCTCACCCTATGCCCATACAACAACTCAAAGGGTGAAAAACCTGTGGATTCCCAGGGAACCTCTCTGTAAGCAAACAGATGGGGCAAATATTTGTCCCACTCCTTCTTAAACTGGTGTGCAAATGCCTGTGGCATGGACTTGATTGTAGAGTTTAACCTCTCAACAAGACCATTAGTCTGAGGATGGTAGGGGGTGGTCTTCAGGTGCTTCACCCCACAATAGTTCCACAGATAAGCCAGCAGGTCTGACATGAAATTGGCACCTCTGTCAGTCAGTATTTCTTTTGGGAAACCTACCCTGCTGAAAATCTCTAACAAAGCATTTGCCACCTTTTCTGCCTTAGTGGAGGACAAAGCCACTGCCTCCGGGTATCTTGTAGGATAATCTACTACCGCTAGGATATACTTTTTCCCTGTGGAACTTTGGGTATTCAGAGGCCCCACAATATCCATAGCTACCCTCTGAAATGGCTCCTCAATCACAGGCAAAGGCATCAAAGGAGCTCTCGCCTTGTCTCCTGCTTTGCCTACCTTTTGGCACTGCTCACAGGTCCTGCAGGACCCTGTTACATCTCTGGAAATTCCAGGCCAATAGATGTTCTGCATAATAGGTCTCTTTGTATATTTTATGCCCATATGACTGGCAAAGGGAATATCATGGGCTATGGCTAGAAGTGCCAGACAGTAGGCTCTAGGCACTACCAACTGCTGTACCCTCTCACCTTCTAGCCATCCCTCAGGGGTCCACTCTCTAAACAGTAACCCTTTGTCCCAGTATACAGACCCCCCTTCCCTTGAGAATCAGGTGCCTCACTAGCTACCTGCCTCAGGCCTTGCAATGTAGGGTCTGAAAGCTGAGCCTGTCTCAACTCTCTCTTTGTAACCCTTCCCAGCTCCCCTTCCACAGGAAGTCTGGAATCCTCTGACAGTGGTGCCTCACTGTCAGCCTGGGTACTACTACTCACCTCTACCTTTGCAGTCCCTCTGTCCAAGGGAACATCAGTACCCAAAAGCAGCTGTAGTTCACCTTCAGTCTCACTGCTACAGCATAGCTTCCTCCCTGAAATAACCACCTCACCAGTCCTGGCTGCAAGTATGCAGTCTGTCTGGGTCTCCCCCGGGCTACCAGACCCATATGCTTGTCTCGAAGCCTGACTGCATGTAAATGCATGAACACATAGTACTGCTTCATCAAAATCCTTCCCTATCAAGACATCTGCAGGATGGTAGTTCGGTATCCCTGTTGTCGCAAGACAACCTACTACTGGCATTTTGTCTTCCCCACTTACTAGCTCTCTCAAATTTTGTTCCCCACCTTGTCTCCATGGCCATCTGTATGCCACATGGCCCCACTGGTTGCATTCAAAACATTTAACCCTAGATCCTGGACATGTACCTGGACTAGTGGCTTCCCCTGCTACTGGCAGATTCTGTTGGGGCAGTCTGGACTGCCCACCATGGGTTCCTTTAGATCCATGAGCAGTACTTGGGGTCCCTTTCCTGTGCAGGGATACCCTGATTGCTAGGTATAGGTCTTCCTTCTTCCCCAACTCATCTGAAGTAGCACGCTGTCTATCAGTTAATCAGATCCTCATGTCCTCAGGCAAAGTGCTAAGGGCTTGTTCCCTCACCAAAAGGTCTGCCAGTCCTTCAAAAGTGGTCACCTGACATCCACTCACCCACCTATGAAAATAAGTCCTCAGTTCAGTAACATATTCACACACACTTTCATCTGCCTTGCATCTATGCTCACAAAACATTTTCCTATAAATTTCAGGTGTTAGCTTAAAAAATTCTAACAAACAATTCTTAACAGCAGTATAATTAAAACAGTCAACATCAGACATTTTGGGCAAAACATTTACAACTTTACCATGGAGTAAGGGGGTCAGGAACTGTACCCAGAGCCTTTGGTCAACATCAAACTATTTACATACCCTCTCAAACATATGAATGAAACTATCAAAAGTATCCCCCTCTTTAAACTGTGGAAGAAATTTACTGACATTGAGTGCTTCTGGGGTCCAGTTACTCCCTTTCCCTTTACATCCATGACTCCGGCAAAGAGTCAGCATCTCCTTTTTGTGCTGCCTCTGCCTTTCCTTCTCCTCAGCTTCCAAGCATAGCAGTTTCTCATTCTCCTCAACCTGCAGACATCTCAGTCTCTCTGCTGCTTCTGTTTCCAAATGCCTGCCTTCCAACTCAAGTCTCTTTAGCTCCAGATGGATTTTTAAGTCCTCTGCAGAAAGGTTGAGCTGTCCATTCTCTGAGTGTTGTACACCTCCACTGCCAGTCTGATCATCCTCCTGATTGCTGTTTTCTGATGCAGCTGTGACCAAAGCTGCAATCATGTCTGCCTTAGTCAGGTTTCCATGCACCAGTCCCCTAGCCCGGCACATCTCAGCCAACTGGCTCCTTGTCAGCGTTTCGTAATCCTCTGCTGACATGCTTGCCTGCTCTCCCTGACTAAGCTAACAAAAGAAATAAAACAATTGTGATGTGAACTCTGAGTATTCACTTCATGGCTGATTTAGAGTACAAACACCTTCAGTAATCACTGTACACAAGCTACAGGAATTCACTATCCACACCACTACAAGCTAATTGCCAACCAATTAATATGTGGTGTGGATATCTCACCATTGCCACCAATTAATATGTGATGCCTGTGCACTGGCCCAGCAATCAAGGAGTCTCAATTCTCACCACTAACACCAGTAAGGGACATCCACATAGGGGAGGATAACAAATACACACACACAGTAAAGTACAATTTCCCTTAGGAACACACAGAGATCACAGTCAGTCTGGGGCTGGTTTCTCCCTTTCTCTCCAGATCCCCCAATAAGACACCACACTGGCATAGCTATAGGGTCCAGATCTCAGCTTAGTGGTCAAGCTAAAACCTCCAGCAACCTCTCTGTCCAACAAGTGCTTTGTGTCTCTGCCCAAGTAGCTGACACATGCACACTTTGGGATATTGGTTATATACAAACACACACAGACACTTCTGGGGAAGGCTGGCACAGGTTCTCCAGCTATGCCCCTTCTGTCCAGGCTATAAGGTAGTAATCACAGCCACCAACCACTAATATCAGCTACTAATAAGGTCCTTATCAAAGGGTGTCCAATTATTACTGTGTAATATTATTATTATCCAACTGGTAAGTGTGGCTGAACAGCAAGGCTTATTTGGGGTAGCTTGAACGGTATCACTATATACATGCAATTTACTCTAGAGCTTAAATTATCTCTACATAAAACAGCCACAGTTGAAAGGTTTAAAAATATTTAATAATAAATAATAAGAACACAAGGCAATACTTCCTACTACACAGTGCTAGTCAAGAGTTCAGAGATCACAGGAAAATGCTTAAAATAATATAGTAGAAAAGTTCTGACAGCAATACAGAAAAACAACTAATCTAATCTTCCTATTTCCTACCTATATCTAAGAGCAAACACAGTTCTATAATAAACTTACATACAGAGCAAAGCAGTGCTGGTGATGTTGGATGTTCTGAAGACAAATGCAAAATGCTCTGAGTCTCTCTGTCCTTAAATTGATAATACAGTATTACTGACTCATTTCAGATTACATCAGTTCTCTCTGGTTCCGAGGCTAACAGAAACCCAGAGTGTAACAACCATTTTGATCTTGCACCTGGTCAGGAAGCTACAGCAATAAAAGACATTATACATGCAAATTCTAGCAATTAACTATAGTCTCAAAACAATAGCAAGAATTCCTTCATCCAGACATCTTGGCTCCAAGTTTAAGATCAAAGAATTATACCATGCTTGACTTATCAGCTTTCTTCCAGAACAGTGCACTGTTGTTACATTTTTGACGTCCAACATTTAACACCATTTTCTTCCATTTAAGAGAACAAGCTTGTGGCTTATATTAATGTTTACAAATAACAGAATTATCTACAAAATTCTATATGGCTAGGCTGGCAGCCTTCATATATCTTCACAGGCCTTTGTGTGGTGACTGCAGTGACTGACACTGAGTGGCATGTTGACAGACAGCTGTAATCAGACAGTTCATGCAGAATATGAGTGCTAACTTAATCACAGACTTTTCACAACCTACCCTCTGTCAGCCAAAGTTAAGAATAACATTGGCGAAAGAACCTTTTCCAGTATAGGACATGAAATTTGAAATAACTTTCACAAAGATTTAAAAAAAAAGTCAAATCTTAGTCTTTCAAAAAGTATCAGTACTTTAACCCTTGTATAGTGAAGCTAAATGCAATTGTTTTTATGAAGCAGGCTAACCAGTCTAAGACAATCATGTGTTAATCATGTCTAACTATGGCATATCATAAATGTGTTGTTGTAATACTGCCTTATTCCTGTTAATAGTATTTTTCTATTATTTTTGTGTGTAAGTATATGCTAACACTGTTTTATTTCTTCTTATATCATTGTATGATGTGTTTAAACTTAATGTCATGTTATTCTTATAAAGTCCTGGTAGTAAATGAAATGGGTCAGTAGACCATCATTCTTAGCTGGTTAACAAATAAAAGTAAATAAAAGTTGATGTTCAAATGGGAAAATTTGTACTGGGACCTTTTCACATTTCAAAAGGATGCTCAAATCCATAACCTTTAAACCAGCATGCTTACACAATAGCATGAGAAGAAAATCTTTATATATGTTTTCAAGTGTTTTAATTCAAAAGATCATATTGAGAGCAAGAAAGAAAAAGCTCAGAAGATTTCTAATGGAAATTGCTGACCAGTACAGTACTTTATTTCCATTTGGAAAATATCTACCTTTCCAGCAGGAAGGGAATGTCTGGCATCTAGCATTCCAGGCCCTCCATCTCACATCTCAGAAGCTGAAGGCTTATCTCCTAACAAGAAGCTCTTCTTTAAATACGTAAGAAATTTTGTAAAGCTAAAAAATGTTAGAAATTCTTATATGACTCAAAGGTAGAAACATTAATGTTGTATTAGGCCAATTATTTGCTTCCTCTTCAAGTCCATCTTCTGAATGTACTGGATTATATTTCGCATTTGCTAGGTTATGGACTACAGATTTCCCATCAGGATTCACTATGCTCTTTAATCAGCATGTATTTCATGGGATGTTATGCTAACACTCTTAACTTTTTTTTAGAAAAGGTTTCTTATGGCAACACTTCATCATAATCTCTGAAGAAACATATTGTTCCTAAATAGGCCCTTATTGTTGTACTGAGAAAGACTAACAAGACCTCTCTTTGAATTTATATATTTAGATTCCTTAAAGTTCTTGTCTTAGAAATCAGTTCTCCTTGTGGTGTTTTGCCTTCACCTTAGAGAGTTTCACAATTATAGATTATGTGTTTGAAACCTTATAAAATGTTCCACAAAGAACTGTATTAGCTACAAATCCATTTCTATGGCTGTTATGATATTGTCTTGGACCACAGTATACAGCTCCATTGTTTTTGTCCTCATCTGCAAAATCAGGGAATGACTAGTATATTGTATAAACTCTAGAAGTCATCTTTGGCTTATCAACAACTAAACAGTTCAGGAAATCAGTCCAGTCTTTTGTCTTTTTGAACCTAATAAACCAGGGGGGTGGGGGGTCTTAAGCTGGCAAACATACCCTTCAAACTGGAATGCAAGTTGTATTATGTTTTGTTATGACTCCTTGAGTAAAATAATTCAAGTGTCTTATGAGGAACCTTGCTACTTCAGCAGTTTTTTCATCAAGTTTCATTAGTGACTCTCTTCACAGCAGCCATGTTATCTACAATCTATTCTTTTCCAAGCATTACAAGCAAAACTGAATTTCTAAGGCCAGAGATGCTTTTGCTGTTGTGGTCATCCAAGAGTTGTTAACAGGAGATACTGCTTGGGCTTTGGATTCAAATGAGTTTCAAAAAGAATGCAAATATTAAGACATATTATAATTCAGTTGAAGTAAGTGCTTGCCATAACAGTAGATGAATGAATACCATCACAGTATCACAGTTTAGAACCCTCGTGCCCTCACTTAATCTGTTTGCTTCCATCTTTTAATTGTGTACCTTCTTAAATCAAACTGCTGTGTTGATGTGAGGATCTCATTGTGTGGACATTCAATGGTGACTAAAAGCTTTGACAGCTATATGTAACCAGCTGTTCAGAAGAATAGCTAAATGATGGTTATATTTTTATAGTTTTGAAATTATATTGCATTATATCTTATGTGACTGTTCTTGGTACATGTAACTGGACATAGCATTGATGTGCAACAGCATGACAGTTTCATCAGACTTTTCCTCCTTCAGCCAGGTCAAATAGCAGAGACTGATGCAATACATTTTACTGCTTTGTGACTTCAGGGGGAGGACAAGATGTTATTTTTGTCATGCTTTGACATTTTTATTATTAAGCCAATTTCTAAAAGAGAGTGTTGGCTGAGAGATCTGAGGTCTGCTCCATCCCTTGGGGTTGGGTTTTACTAGGATATCAGCAGCAGCTACCCCAATTTCAGTACAGAGCCTCTACTGATTTCTGTTGAGGAAATATCTGAGGCAGAATTACCCACTGGAGAAGGGCAATAATCCACACCTCTTATGATTATGATGACAAGAAATATTCAGTCATTTGCTACCATGTTAAGTACCTGTACTTTGTGTGTGCATGTGTGTTTGTGGCTGCTAAAAATAACTTCTATATGCACTAGTGAAGTGGAAACCATCTGTCTGCTTATTCTGTGGGCAAAAACTGTTGCTCAAGTCTGCCCTGATTTTGAAAGACTTGACCTTTGTGTAAGTGACTCACTTCAGTGTAAAACATATCTATAAATAGGCTTATTATGGGCACCAGATACTAAAACACATGCTCTCAGTGTAAGCGCTCATTTAGACTGAGAGCAAGTCTTTCAGAAACAGGGCTTGTACCTATCTATATGTCATTATAGTCTCCTGTCTGATCTGCTTTCTTCTTATGTTTCCATTCAAAAAGTTTTTCTTGTTTATCTCATATCTCTTACCCTAGTTCACACATAAATTTTCATTTACCTGTATATTCTTTACTAGACAGTAAACTTACATTTTCAAATGTGTTGCTTTATATTTTTGACAACAAATTATTTGTACTCCACTTTTCTTTTTTTCCTAATTGTAACCTAGCCATCCTCATCTTTAGTTGCTTATTATCCCATACAAGTACTTTGATACAGTGATCTGTATCTTTAAATATTTTTTTCAAAAAAATGACTGGCATTGTGTGCATTAAGTATAGTAAAAGGCATTTATTCAAACTGTCTCATGACTGTGACAGCTGTCATTCCTCATATCCAGAGCTGCATGTATTTTTGAACCTGAAAGGATGATGTCATACGGACTGTCCTAAATCACCTTTCCTGTCAACTGAGTCAGTTTCACTGCTCCTATTTATCAGGCAGCTTCATAAATATACTGAGCTTAAGCTGTGAAATAAAACTCTATAAACGTGCAAAGTCATGATGCTTTGTTTAGTTTGGTGAATGCTATCTTTTAACTTCAAGAAACTGCCTTGTATTCTACCCTAAAACATGTCAATTAGAATTACATAATGGAAACAGCTACCAGCCATTGAATAACATACTGTGCAGGACTCCAAAGAGATATTACTGTCCTCATAGCATTTTCTCCTCTGCTTCCTAATTATTTTGCTCACCATACATATCCATGTCTCTGCTGTTGCACTATACCTACAGTACAAGATAGCATTTTTAATGACAGATGCTACCTAAGTATGTCATGCGGGAGTGGTCTATGGCAGTGACATGAAAAAATGTCAATGTTTTATGTAGCATCGCTGTACTCTGCTATCTCTCAGTGTTTCAGTTTGCAGGGTTCACTTCCCAGCCAGGGTGCCTTTGGTAAAGAATCCGTGTGTGTGTGTGTGTGTGTGTGTGTGTGTGTGTGTGTGTGTGTGTGTGTGTGTGTGTGTGTGTGTGTGTGTGTATGAACCTGCATGCACATACATACATATGTCTGTATGTTTGTCATATGGTATTTGTATATTTAGATGGAAGAATCTCTACTCCAACAGTATATTTTTGAAATGATTTCTTATTGGAAAGTGATGTTTATCTCCAAGGTTTGCATAATGTTAAGACAAAACCAATATTTTTCTTGTTATATAACCATTCTCCAATGTTTAATAATGGCCTTAGATCAGTAGTAATTCCACAGCATCGCTGCATCTCCAAGGCCAGTAGTTGTAACAGGATAAAGGTTTAGTATAACAAGCAGGCTGAATGCCTAATTTCATTTTGTGTTGTGAGATGTTTTTCATACAGCATGCAGCTGTTTTAGTTATCAATGAACACCAGACATTTATTATGCAGTACTAGATGTGGACATTATTGGTTGCTGGTTTGATATCCAGGTGGGTAACTCTAGCTACATTTGCACCTGTGTCTGAGTTTGCTGAATTATAGTGACAAAACGGTTAGAAGGTCAATGCTAGCCACTAGGGACCTCCACATTAATCCAACCACCTCATGAGAAAGTGTAGCTTATAGTTCCTATGTTCTAGTTTAAAATATGCCTGACTGCTATCAAAGAAACTGAAGTCTTTATCTCTTAATGTTAGACAATTTACTCCTGTTTGGGAAGTACTTAGTCATGTTATAAACTATGTAGCTACTTAAGATTCCTGGGAGCTTGTTGTAGGCTATACTGAGGCTTATATAAATGCTTCCCCCTTTTGTGAAAAGCAAACTGTGTTACTTTGAAAAAAATATATATATATATATATATATATATATATATATATATATATATATATATGTAGTGCCACGTTTTAAGTCAAGATGCACATGGTTGAAACGTGTACATTCTGCACTGCATCAAAGTTTATATTCATGCAGGTGATTAACCATTTAGAAATGTAAGTGTATCTTTCTTTTAGATTCACTTACATTGCTAGAAATTTACTCACAGTGTGTTATATGCAAGATCACACACAGTAGGCTAAGGGAAATTGCCTTTTTCCTCACTGTTGTGTAATCTCAAGTTAGTATATTTAAAGTAGCAAGGATGTGGGGGTGCACGAGGGTTTCCCCTTTAAAAAAGACTTTATTTTCTTTTCAATGTGGAGTGTTAGTAGGTTCAGGTTCAATTAAATAGTTTTCTAATACTGACTAGTCAGTTTAATGGAAATATATCTATATCTATCTATCTATATATATATATATATATATATATATATATATATATATATATATATATGGGCCTATGTCAGATGATCAGGTGTTCAGAAACTCGAAATTACATGGTCTAGACCATATGATTCAGTTTCCGAAAACTTAAACATCAAAAATAAAAAACACAAAAATCTACCTTTTTATGGTTTTCCAGGAGGGGCAAGCCCCTCTGCACCCCATGTGGGGGGCTGTGCCACCAACACCCCCTGCAAATTAAATATACCAACTTTGAGATCGCACTACCGTGAAGAAAATGGTAAATTTCCCGATCTGCCCTGTACAGCTATCTCGATTTAAAAGCTTTGAGTTTTCAAAAACTTGATCACATGGTCTCGACAGTATGAATTTTGAGTTTCTGAAAACCTAGTCAACTGATAGGGACCTATATATATATATATATATATATATATATATATATATATATATATATATATATATGGATCGCTTCATTTTCATCAAGTTGTCCATATGTTGACCTCTGAAATGTTGACTGCAAAAGATCATCAAACAGAACATTGACACATTACCGTGCATGCTCTGAAAAACAACCTTGGTGAATTGAAAAAAAATTATAATTTTTTGCAGGGGGGGAAAGTCCCCCCTGTACCCACTGCTAAATTGTTAATTATATATACTAACTCTTAGATTACACAATCCCTGGGGAAAGGGAATATTCCCCTACCCACAGACTGTCAATCTCACATAACTGTTGACCATCTGCATGTATTGACCAAATGTGGTCAATTAAACTGATTTTGGTAAACAAGCATTAAGGCCAAAAGCAGGGCACCCATAAATATGTATATTTATTTATTTATTTATTCATTGTGTGTGTGTGTGTGTGTGTGTGTGTGTGTGTGTGTGTGTGTGCGCGCATGTGTGTATGAAGAGACAGACAGATGAGTGAGGAAGCAAGACCACATATGTGGGGTACAGGGGGAGCATAACCAGCTGCAAAAAACATAACTTATGACTTTTTTATTAGACATTTTTTTCATTTCTGTTTCTAGTTTCCTATATACTCTAGTGCTTTTCAATGGAACTGGTTTAGTATTCTGTGTGAAGTTCATATTAGATGTTTTTATGTGCTATTTTTCTGTTGTTGGGCTTTGATGGTATGCAATTTGTTTAGTTGAATTGAATCTAAGATTCCTTCAGTGCAGCATAACAATGCAGCATACTTTGTGTGCTGATAACATGTGTACTATAATTATATAGTTTCCTTGTTATATGGATATCTGTTTACAGTTTGTTATTGAGGACTACATAATGAAACGTCATGTTTCCCTCAGCTGAAACACAGACCAACCAGCTGGCAACAAACAGTGCAAAAACGCAAAAGAAAGAATAGAAAGAACAGCATCAGGCAAAAAGATGAACAGAAGGATCACAACTAGAATAAAGCGACCTACTGCAGCAGACCAAGAGTTGTGCAAATGGCTTAGACGGGGTGAATTTAAACCAAAACATGAAAGGTTAATATTGACAGCCCAAGATAGTGGATTACATCCTAGATGGTTCATAAAATCTATAGAAAAGGTAGGAGATGCCGACAAATGTAGGTTTTATGCTACAGAACTCAAAATCATCATGTTGAAAGGTGCATTACACTCATGGCTGAAGGTTTGTATACTGAAAAACATAGCAATGTAGTAAGGTTGGTACACTGGAAACTTTGTGAACATTACAACATAGAGGCAGCTGAGAGACATTGTAAAAATGAACAGCAAAGGATTGTTGAAAATGATGAAGTAATGACTACATGGGATCACCCCATACCAACAACTAAGAAGGTAGAATCCAACAGACCAGATATTGTACTTCAAAAGAAAAAGACAGAAACTGATTTGATTATTGAAATTGCTACACCCAGTGACTATACCGTCTTACAAACTGAAAAATATAAATTTGTAAAATATCAGGACTTGCAAGCAGAAAATAGAGCAATGTGGAATAAGGACACACAGATTGTTCCAGTTGTAGTAGGTGCAACTGGGCTAATAAAAAAAATATTTCCAAGCATATCTACATATATTATCAAAAAAATAGCCCCTTTATGAACTACAAAAAGAGAAGAGCACTCATACCAGATGTCAAAGAGTGAAGCAAAACTGATTTCATGAACCTTAATTATGTCCTGACTTAGGAATGAGGTTAGTGCCCATCAAGGTATGTAAAAACCTAAACATTTGGAGAAATTAAACCAAGATGCAAAACAATGTAACAATCTCATCTAAAGGCCCCATGATGGCACCTTGAAACATAGTAATGCACAAAACTGTGCAATACTACTAAATTATTTTTCCAGGGGGATAAACCACCCATTGTTGAAGCCTTCCTGCTAAAGCCCCGATTTCTAAATATACTACATCTAAAATCACACAAACTTGGAGAAAAAGGAAACATTTAAAATGAAATACTCACCTTTTACTTTTCCCGTAGTCACATGACTTTTGCAAAATCATTACATAAAACATGTAACAAAAGCAACATACATCCAATGTACTTCGATTTTGACAACATAATTTCTTTAAACGTGTGGCACTTCAGGTGTTGAAAAAAATAACTTTCCATTAAAAACGTCATTAGAGGTTCATAGATTAGCACTAGGCTAACTGCCCTTGTGGGTCATTTTAAGCCTAGACAACTACCCCATGTGAGAATCAAACCCTGCACCTTGTGTTTGTAAGGTAAACCCCTTAACCATTATGCCAACCTCCCACCCATAAACAGTCTCTGCAAGTCTGGAACCCAGGACCCTGCACACCATAGCCAAAGTGATTTACCACTAAGCCATTTCAGATACTTTTGCATCTTTCATAAACAGCTGTTTACAGATGTAAGTTGCACTGTGAAATTTTAATTCAACTAGTATCACTTAGCTTGTAACGGTTGTAATAGTCTTCCATGTGTGGAAAATGCAGCAAAAAATAAACTAAAACAGTCCTCTTTATCAAGATATGAAGTGTCCACAATGATGTTTTCTGGTGAAAGAACATTTCATCTGATCCAGCTTGTTTAAGAACAATTGCTATCCATACACATTGTCAATATAATCCTCATACTGGAAAGACTGCTGCAGTCATTACAAAAGAAAGCATGTATTTCAATATTGCTTCACTTTGTTCTGATCCTGTTAAATTGCAGGTGCGTCTATGACAACATAGGTTGGCATGGTGAAAATGGTACCTGCAGCAACTTGAGGGAGCCAGTTTTTCTCAAAACTGGGAGCTACTCAAACACCACTGTCACTCTTACACCTGGACATACATGGCATATTTCAAAACTTTTTGAAACCTTTATTCATGATGGTAAATGAGGACGTGGGCTGAATGTGTGATGCTGACGTCATCAAGATTGATAATGGTATTGTAAAACAGGGGGAAATCACATGCAAGTAACGCAGGGAACAGTGTGGTCATGTGGATTATGATAACTCTTATTTATATTTATGAGTTATGCCTGCATGGTATATCACACTACTTTCAACAAATGGTCAAACAATGTCATTGCTTACAAAGATGCCAGCGTTTAAATATTACCTCAGAAACTCTGAAGTTAAGGATATCATTCTTTGCAATCAGTTACAGTTTGAGTTTTCTGCTTTCAAAGATGTTCTTATTCATTATTTTCAAATACGATCATAAATGTATGTCTACCTCTCCCTGTGGTTGCTTTTCATACTTTAATGACATTTATGCTAAATTGCATATATGCAAGGCCAAAAGAGTGACAGAGATTCAGACCTACAGCACTGATTACAAACGTTTTCATATAAACAGTCAGAAATATTAGTTGATTTTACATGAGTTGTGTTGGAAGCTTTACAAATGGTTCATGTTACAGTATGTCTAAATGTAAGAAATCACAGCCTCTGTAAAATATTTAAACATAACAGTGCTCTAAGCCCATATGGTGTTTCAGAAAGACCATCTCAGAATTGTGGTACTGCAGGTTTAATACTTTTAACTCTGTGCTCATCAAACATGTTTTAAAAGGGAGCTTGCAGAGTTGAACATTTTATAAGACAACACATTCAAATACTTGGATTTACATTTGGTGAATGATGGCTTTTAACTTGATAACATTCAGTATTTATCCCCAAATTCCTCATTTATGTTTTTCTGACCTTCTTTACATTTACACAGGCAATGCCTGCAGTCATTTTGCAATTATTAGCAAAAGCAGAACAAATGTGTCTTTTGCAAAAACAAAGCTCAAATCACATCATGATCTCTATATCATAATCTACCCTTTAAGACGCTTCTTTCATGACTTCACTATTGTACAGTGCCAGCATATTTTGCCATACCAAAGAAGAAGCAAACGTGAAAAAGAGGACTTGTGCCTATGGCTATCCTGACTGTGGTGAACATAGTAACCATGAGTTTTTCAAATGACACAAAACAGCTGTAGTTATCTTATGTGGCAACTCCACCCATAAAATGAAAAAAAGATGCATTTTTAAATAGATTTTGATCCTGTAAGTTGTACTAAAGTCTCTGCCTCATTCTGAATGATTAGTACTATTTTGTAATTTATTATACCCCCAAGTGACCTAATAGGGTATGACATACCCATGTGAATTCTGTCTTAAAACCAATCTGTCTTCCTGCAACAATGTCATCATTATATGACACAGTAAGGTCACAGTTGTTTTGTCACTCCAGTGGTTGACAATGTCAGTTCTGTGAATTAACACTTTGCCTGATTGTCTGTGAAGGCTGTTAGCACATCTTTTGGCATGATCCATCCACCTTGTATTTGTAGCAAGCTACTACATTTTGCCTGAGTAAACTTTTCAGTTACTTTGTTTTCTTAAACATCTGTGTTTTTTTGTCTAAGTGCTTTTTGCCCCTTTGCCTTCTAACCATCAAGACTCTGCCTATTCCATCTCCCATATTGGGTAATCCTAACATGGGGCAAGAGCCATCTAAAGAGGCCATCATTCAGGCAGCCACAAGGATGATTGGTGCAATACTCAGCATCCCAACAATAATGGCATATGTTGGTAGTCCCTAATCCCTCCCCTGATCATGGGAACAAGTGACCACCACATTCTTCCCAGTTTATGTGCATATTTCCATGAATTCATAGTGAAAGCTGCCACCAAAACAGCTTGGCTGCTGAATGCATTGCTAGCTCTCTTTTTAGTATTGTAGGATAAAACAGATCTGTAAACTGCTAAAAGTAGTCCAAAGGAAAAAAGGAGAAAATTCGTATATTAGATCCCAGACGTACCACCACAGACAAACCACTTGCAGGAGGATGACAGGCATTTAAAATCAACATAAAACATTCAAATAAAACACAAAAACATTTAATGAAGGACTTAAAACACAATGCAGAGCCAAATAAATCTTCAAATGTGTAACAACCAGGATAAGCACTTTTGGCCGTAGCCTTCCTCAGATCCTGTTTCATTAGGCTCAGTCTTTATGAATTAAAAGAAATCTCCACCAATCAGTATACATTTGTGGAGCAGACACCTTTCTTCCTAACCTATCAAGGAGCCATCCAATTATTCAACTAATTTGAGTCAAGCCCCCATGCTCAGCCAATAGTTTTCATTTGAAGAGGGATGGCTCCTTGATAGTTAGTAAGAAAGGCACTGGATCTGAGGAAGGCTATGGCTATGGTTTTACATTGAATGTTTCATGTTGATTTTAACTGCCTGACATCCTCCTGCAAGTGGTTTGTTTGTGGTGCTACATCTGGGATCTCATACACAAATTCTCTTTTTAGCATTGGATGGCCCTTGTCCATCCCTCCCTCCCTCCCAAGATGGACATACCTATGCCATCTTCAGCATGCTACTAATTTGCTAACCGGATACCAGTCATCTGGGTCGTAGTCAGAGCTTCATCCCTCTATGCCAATGGAGCTAGCTTAAAAATTTTGTTTTTAGTTAATGTAGCAATTACTCTGTCTCAAAGAATTTCTGCTATCTGTGAGTGACAATTCACCCCAATTTCACCTTGAAAACATAACCTTTTGTCCATACATTCCTTAGTTATTGACTCTGTTTATTCATTTGCATTTGTTGCCAAACAAAGCCAACAGGGCATGGCCCATTTTCAGCAGGGGCTGGGGAGAAAAGTACCTCTTAGTATAATACTGCAGTAAATACACAAAATAATGCTACTAAGTAAAGCACAGCAGAAATCAAAGAACAAAAGCATATATAGCAATGATATTACAGAGCAGCACAACTAATTTAAAGATTATGTGACTGCAGAATATTCCAGAGATGTTATGTATATATAAGGAGTAAAAAGATGCAATCAGCATCCCATAAATGTTCTTAATACAGTAAGAATGATACAGTAAAAATTCTTAATTATTCAAACATTTGTGCAGTGAAGACAGACCAATCATTGGGACCATTGTAAATCAAACATTACCCAAAGCAAAATAAATAAATAAAAAACACTTAGCAGTCATTTTCTCCATATCTTGAAGAGAAGAATTTAAATGTTTAAAAATATTTTTCCATGCTACACACTCAGGCATCCTTGTGACTAAATAATGTCAGCTGTGGGTAAATCCTGCATTATCCTCACCCAAACATGGATTATTACTGCCAAAGTGTAGAACTGAAGACATCTGAACTGGAGAAAATGGAGTTCCATCTGAGTTTTAAAGATGAAGGGTCCCTGTTATATGTTCAAGGACAGTAAAAGTAGTTCTTGGAACAGTGAAAATGTAATTGTGATTATGGGGAAATATATGCTAACTCAAAAATAGCTGTGTTTCAGAGTATCCTCTTTTCATCAAGATACAGCAATCTCAGTTTATATATAGCATGGATGTGAAGGGTGCAACAAGCTTGACCCCTATAAAAACACTTTTGATATGTTAACATCAAGTTTTCACACTTCACTAGTACATTCTGAGGATCTCACTTACTTTTTTTAACCTTCTGGACTTGCATTGAAGAGTCTTGAAATTCCTGTTGGTTATCAGAGATGAGATAGGTAGATAGGCAATGACGCACATGAGTTGTAAAGGAGAAAACATGAAAACTTTTTTTTTAGCTTTTATTTTTATATGAAAGCATAATTAGTTTTGTCACGGCCTTAAGAGAGTGATGTCAGACTAAAATTGCTCTTCTCTACTTTATGATTTTCATAGTGGCCCGGTGAGGTAGCAGAGAATATGTCTGATACGTAAAGAAAAGAATGCCAGATTCCAAAACCAAAACAGGATGAAAAGAGAATGTAATTTAAAAAAAAAAACAGAGGAAGACATGCTTAAATTACTACTCTATTTAAATGTTGCAGTATTGTGGATGAATTCAAAATGACTACAAACACTTAATGATGCTAAACTTTCATTTGTGTGCAGTTGCTCATTAACTGTCTTGAATTTAGAAATCTCCTTGATACTTAATTAGGTCATGATAATATAGGCATGAAAGTATGGTCTGATTGTAAAGAAAAGAAATGGAGCATGTGTACAGACCACTGGAGCACAGGAGGCAAAGCAGTATAACTTCACAGTAGGGCTGTCATATCAGGCAACATTACTGTTATTATCTGACTGAATAAACCAGAGTAGCAATCAGCATTGCTTGCTTAGAATATAGCAACATTTATGACAGGGTAATACAAAACAGGTTTACTGAACATCATAGATATCCTAGCATTAAGTTAATAGTAGAATGACAGCTAGAGTAAAATGACATCCAGACTTTTGGAAACAAGGTGATACTAAATGGAATCTACTCGGGGGGGGTCCAGATGGTGACTGCTAAAGAATCACATACTTCTGTGCTGAGTACATTGCTTTTTAGTGTCCCTATAAATGACATTGCAGAACATTTTGAAGGAAACAACATGTACTTCTGCCATAAAACAGAGAACTACAGTATGACTTACGGACAATATACTGAGCAAATGATAAATGTGCACTTTGTAAATGTCAGAAATACATCAGTTTAAATTTAGTATAAAAGAAGTAGTATAAAAAATGCATATTGGAAGCAGTCACATAGGAGAAGAGTACATAGTTACAGGAAAAGAATTAAGAGGAACAAACACATAAAAGTTTTTGAGGTATTCTCATTATATTACCTAAAGAAAAGCAAGCTCTGTGTGAAAACAACAGGGAGGCCTTGTTTGGTAATGAGGTGTAAAGGATAGGGCAGCATCAGCAGAAATCAGGAATGTGTTTCACCCCTATTTAAACAGCCGTTAAGACTCCAGCTGGAATACAATGTGCATTTCATGGACTCAATCTCCTAAAGGACATAACTATAATAACAGCATTCAAAAGGTGGGCAACTGATAATAGTATTTAAAAGAGAAAGATGGGCATCCACATGAATCAAACTGCTTCCACTCAGCAACCCTCACGATCTTGAAGAAGGGATGTCAACAACAAAGAATCCTAGACAGCTGAAGAACTCACCAACTTTTTAATATATAATGTATAAAACAAAAATAGTTTTTTTTTAATTTGTGAGATCTCTAAAGAGGTATTTACTATAGACCTCGTGTATATTGTTGTATATAATAGGATCAGGACATTGAAAAGTGGTAAGAAACTGTAAAGGGATTGTGGAGGGAAATAGCATAGTGTATGGCTATGATTAATTTCTCTGAAAAACGTCAAACAAAATGAAAGAAAATGGAAGAAAACATCCTTTCATAGATGGTGAAAATTCCACATTTATTCATAGCACATGAACACAGGGCATACTGGTAATAATCATACTTTATACAATGTTACCCACACACACACACACACACACACACACACACACACACACACACACACACACACACACACACACACACACACACACACACACCACTCTGTTTCACTGCAGCATAAGTAATTAACTTTTAAAATGGGTAGAATTCGCTGTATTTGATTTACTTATTTATTTTTTGGTCACAACAGCTATGACATAGAAAATATTTTTCTTCCCTGTTATGTACTTTTGAGTCAGGATGAATTGGTTTAGCATTTCAAAGTGTTTTAATGTGTTAGCCAATCATCAGCTACTGTATATTAATTAAGTCTAAGAGCTGCAATAGATTTTCTGTCATAAAATCAGAAATCCGTTCATACATTATGACTTGATTGCCATATTGTGGTGGGGTTTGCAACGTTAGT
The DNA here is from genome assembly GCF_019279795.1 of Protopterus annectens. Classification (NCBI taxonomy): domain Eukaryota; kingdom Metazoa; phylum Chordata; order Ceratodontiformes; family Protopteridae; genus Protopterus; species Protopterus annectens. Next base: position 719,111,499 of record NC_056747.1, read on the forward strand.
ATAACATTGCCTGCTGGATAGCTAAACCTTATGAAGGCAAAAGTGCCTTAAAACTGAATGCGGCAAAAGAACTTGTAGCAGCAAATAATATTTTCTTATATTTGGAAATATACTGGTTTGGCTTCTTGAATAAATGCAATTTATATAACTTCAGATAACTTCACAAATTAATTTTTTTTATTTAGATTTTTCAGGATTAGGAACAGTCTACTGCAATACAAATTTCTGAGGGCAGAAACAGATTAAGATGACTTCAAGGTCACTCACTGTGCAAATAGGAGATACTAGGATTTAAACCCATTTCATTCATTTTGTAGCTGGCATTAAAGCAAAGTTTCAGAAATCCTGTATTTACTGATTAGTTGTTAGGATTTTTTTATCCTGGAATAATGAAATAAGATGTTTTTATACATTAAAGCTACCAGACAAAAGCACAACAACAGAAAATGTATTTTCACTTGCAGCTTACATCATCACAAGTATATAAGATGTTTTCTTGAAGACAATTTCTATGTAATGTTTATTAATATTGTGATTTTGTCTTATAGTCTGTGTGCATACATGTGCATATATATGTGTGTGTGTGTGTGTGTGTGTGTGTGTGTGTGTGTGTGTGTGTGTGTGTGTGTGTGTGAGAGAAAAACATGACACTTGATAAACACATTTATTAGCCGCTCTCTATTTCCACCTACAGTACAGAAGAATCTGCAGGTAGCTGAAAAGACCAGCAAAGCATCTCATGAACATTGTCTAGCTTCTAAGGCTAAGGATAGTTGCACGTCCTTCCTTAGCTATGTTAGAAAACTAAGGAATAATTCGCATCACACTGATCCAAACTTATTACTAATGGCACCTCACATTTTAATGCTTAAGACATTGTCAACATACAAGCAAACACATGTTCTGCTAATGTTTATCATGAAATTATCATTCCGATTGTAAACACACAAAACATCCCTGAATCCCATCCCCCACCATCTCAAAGGTTTATATCCTTAAAGCACTTCCTAAGACCAAAACCACTCTTCAATGGGTCCTGTTAATACACCAGGTTGTCAAATAAATAATGTTAAGCAGGTTCTTGCAGATCCCCTACTTTAGTTATTCAACCTCAGCTATGTCACAGGATAGATCCCCAGCCACAATGCATTGTTCAGTCTCAGCCCTGCCACACGATAGATCCCCAGTCATGGTGCATTGTTCAACTTCAGCCCTGCTACAGGCTAGATCCCAGTCACAGTGTATTGTTCAACCTCAGTCTTGCCACATGATAGATCCCAGTCATGGTGCATTGTTCAATTTCAGCCCTGCTACAGGCTAGATCCCCAGTCATGGTGTATTGTTCAACAAATGCAAATGCTTATCCCAACTGAATGTAACCTCCCTGACATCACAGATGAAAGCTGCCCTCTCCAAAGCAAAAAACACAGCATCTATGGGACCGGACGGTGTCCCAGGCTGTGTCTTACACGAGCTCCAAGAAGAACTGAACCCTCACATTAAGTCGCTGTTCAAACTTAGCCTTACTACAGGATATGTACCCAAAGAATGGCGTACAGCTACAGTGGTCCCACTCCACAAAGGTTGTGCCACAACGGACCCCGGGAACTATAAGCCTGACTAGTCTGGTCTGTAAAGCTATGGAGCATATTATCATGGAACTCATAAACAAAGACATTGGGAGCCTCCAGACACTGGACCCTACCCAATTCAGCTTTGTTAAGGGCAGATCTTGCCTCTTAAACCTAGTTGATTTCTTTGAAACAGTTACCAAAGCCATAGATGAGGGCAAGGTAGTCCTTACAGCCTACTTGGACCTCACAAAAGCCTTCGACACAATACCCCACTCAGGCATCATAAATAAGCTTACCAGCTTAAATATCAACCCCTATATCACAAGATGGGTTGCAAACTGGCTCAGAGATGGAACCCACATGGTCAGAATTGCAGGTGCCATGTCCGAATCCAAACCAGTTACAAGTGGTGTCCCACAGGGCTCAGTTCTGAGACCTCTCTTGTTCGGTATATACTTCTCTGAGCTTCAGGCTAACACGGGGGGGATTATGGCTGACAAAGTTCGCAGATGACTGCAAACTGGGGGCCATAATTGAATCTCCAGCTGACACAAGCATCCTCCAAAAGGGTCTCACAGAGACGGATGCTTGGTGCCAGAGCCACGGCCTCAAGCTAAATGCTAAAAAGTGCATAGTCACCCCCTTTGGGAAAAACAAGGTGCCCACAAATTACCACATAGGTGGTAATCCATTAAGTACAGAAGAAGTAATTAGTGATTTGGGGACCAACGTAGATAGTAATCTCTCCTTTGATAATCACGTTGCCAAAGTGGTTAGAAAGACCTTCTATATAGCCCACCTTATCACAAAAGGGTTCACATCTAGATCAAGAGAGGTCGTTGTGCCCCTCTACTCATCACTCATCAGGCCCATAATTGAATAAAATTCCCCTTTTGGGATGTACCTTACCCGACACCTGCAGCAACTTGAGAGACCCCAAACGTACCTCACCAATAGGATCATGGGCTACAAACAGATGTCCTATGCAGCTTGACTAAAGAAACTCCAGCTCTACTCAGTTGCTTACTGCCTACTCAGAGGTGATCTATGCCTGACGTACAAAGCCATGTCAAACCCAGAATTAATGGACATGCTCCACCTCAAAAAATCAAAGTCCCTTATAGCTACATGATCCAGGGACTTAAACCTCAGCACAAAAATAAATAGGACATGCTGGATGGACAGATTCATTTCCCAGAGGCTCCCCTCACTCTGGAATAGAATCCCAATTCATGTTAGACATAGCCCCTCGCTGACCCTCTTCAAGCGATATCTGGACGCGTGGATGGGAAATCGCAAATTCACCCCGGGATCTCTTCTGTGTCCCTGCTAGACAGAGGCACAGTAAACTAATCTTAAAAGGGTACCTTCTGTGACCTACTTTACGGAGGCACAGTAGGCTAATCTAATAGGGAGGCAGAAGCCAAATACACTCTGGCTAGGCTTATAAATGCCCTAGGGCAGATAGCCTAGTATCTACCTATGAAACTATGAACCCCAGCCTTGCCACAGGCTAGATCCCCAATCATAGTGCACTGTTCAACCTCAGCCTTGCCACAGGATAGATCCCCAATCATAGTGCATTGTTCAACTTCAGCCTTGCCAGAGAATAGATCCCCAGTCAAGGTGCATTGTTCAACCTCAGCCCTGGCATACGGCAGAACCCCAGCCATGGTGCATTTTTCAACCTCAGCCCTGCCACAGGACAGATCTCCAGTCGCGGTGCTTTGTTCAACCATAACCCTGCCACAGAATAGATCCCGAGTCAAGGTGCATTGTTCAACCTCAGCCATGTCTGAGGATAGATCCCCAGTCACGGTGCATCATTCAACCTCAGCCCTGCTACAGGATAGATCCCTAGTCATGGTGCATTGTCCAACGTCTGCCTTGCTACAGGATAGATCCCCAGTCATGGTGCATTTTTCAACCTCAGCCCTACTACAAGATAGATCCCCAGTCACAGTGCATTTTTCAACCTCAGCCCTGCTACAGGATAGATCCCCAGTCATGGTGCATTGGTCAGCTACACCCCTGCCACAGGACAGATCCCCAGTCATGATGCATTGCGATGGTGATGCCCCTCCATAAGGGTGGTCCCTGATAACTACAGACCATCAGCCACATTAGTCTTATCTTTAAAGCCATGGAGCACATCATCACTCACCTCATAAACCAGGACATTAAAAATATAATCATGCTCAACCAACAACAATTTGGATTTGTTAAGAGTAGGTCATGCCTGCTGAATCTTGTGAGCTTCTAAGAAAAGGTCACACAGGTGATGGAGAGTGATCACACTATTCACCCTACCTGCTTGGATCTGACAAAGGCAACTACATGATGGAACTGTTAATAAGCTAATGGCCTAAAGCACCGATCCCTAGGTACAAGGTGCTTCAACAAAGTATTGGTTTAAGGGTGTACACACACAATAAAGTATTAGTTTAAGGGTGCGCACACTTATGCAACCAGCGTATTGTATGTTTTTTTATTTTTTATATTTTTTCCCCTAACTGATTTGTTTGTTTTTCAATTGAATTGTACAGTTTATAGGTCACATTAAAGGTGGGAAAGGTTTTGAAATGATTTATTGTGGTCTCATTATTTTATATCACAAAAAAAATGGTATTTTAACAGGGGTGTGTAAACTTTTTATATCCACTGTACTTCTTCTGTCCATTTAGCATCTTTGTTATGTTCCACAGGATCTTCATAGATATTTCTCCAAAATGTATCTATTTCTCCTTTTTTCGGTGATGTTTCAATTCCTTTAGCCTTGTTTCCCAGGTCTCTATAAAACTTTTTTGGGTCATCAATACATTGCTCATTTTGTATTTTTTCTTTATATTTATTTGCATATCTAATACGTTTTTCTGCTTGAGCTGATATTTTTAGTTTATTATTCGCGATAGTGCATAACAGATCCTGATCTATTCTGATACTACACATTGCTTTTATCACGTCTATCTTTCTGAGTTTTTTGTTGATCTGCTTCCTCTTCTATACTCTTCTAACAGTGACATCTCTCATTTTAATTGCTTTATAGTTTTCTCTATTCGATACTTGCATGATGGCATTTGATTTTCCCCTTCCTTTCCATTACTGCCCTGTGTTTTGTGGTTATTAATTTAGTTGCACAGTAATATATCCTATTTGCTTCTGTTATATCCTATGAATCTCTTATGAACAGTCCTAATTACTGTGTTCATTTGTTTTATCAAACTTCTAACTTTTTTGGTTTTACTAACTTTCTGTAGTCTATTTCTTTCATTGATCTTAATATGTCTATCCACCTCTATTAAATCAAGCGACTCTTCTCTTAGATCATTTTCTTCTAAACTGAGCGCACATTCTTTGCTCTCCATTTCCTGCGGGCATTCTACATAAAGTTCCATAGCATCTTCCTGTGCCAGATTCTGTTCAGTTTCATCCTGTGTCATCCATTGCTCTTTCATATGTGAACTCAGTGGCCTCTCACTCCACAACATTGACTGTGTCAGAGTTGCCTTGGTTTCCTGTTCCTTCCTTTGCTGATTGTGTTAATAAGCTAATGGCCTAAAGCACCAATCCCTATGTACAAGGTACTTCAACAAAGTATTAGTCTATGCTTGGGGGGCTCGTTGTTCCATCATGTTGTGATATAATCTGTGTTAGACGTTTTACACTAAATCCTTCACTTCGCAGGTATTCCATAACTTTAACTTCTATTTTTTTTTAATTCTGTTTTATTAATCTTCTGTTCTACATTCCCTCTTTGTGATCTTATTTTTTCTATTGTGAAATTTTCCATATCTGGATGCCTCGGTTTCCTGTTCCTTCCTTTGCTGTGCAACTCCAAGTGAACTTTTGTACTGATTTCCCATGGAAGACTCCAAAATATCCTCATATAGCAACTGATCAGATGTTTTCCTTTCCACTGGTTTCTTCTTAATTTGGGGATCCATTGCTCTATCCTGCTATGATGTTATCAAAGTTAGATTTTCTACACAAAATCCTTCATTTTGCAGGTAATCCATAATCTCAGTTTCTGTAACTTCTCCATTACTAATCCTCTTTTCTGCTTTTTCTTTGTTTTCTTTTTTGTATTGCAAAATTTTCCATATCCGGATGCCTTTGCCTGTATTTCTCTTTGAATATTTTTGGTGCTGCTCTTTTTGTATTGATTACTTTTGCCTTCTCCTTTGCATAAATACTGCACCATATTATATCTCTTTCCCATGTCCATATTTCTTCTTCGGATGTCTCCTACTCCTCCTGTTTCTCCTTGCTTGGGGGGCTCGTTGTTCCATCATGTTGTGATACAATCTGTGTTAGACTTTCTACACTAAATTCTTCACTTTGCAGGTATTTCATAACTTCAGCTTCTATTTTTTTTAAATTCTGTTTTATTAATCTTCTGTTCTACATTCCCTCTTTGTATTCTTATATTTTGTATTGTGAAATTTTCCATACCTGGATGCCTTTGCCTGTATTTCTGTTTGAATATCTTTGGGGCTGCTTTTTTTGTATTCATTAACTTGGCTTTCTCCTTTGCATAAACATCTCACCATATCAGATCTCTCATTCCTTCCCATGTCCATAATTCTTTTTTATCCCTTTCAAAAATCTCTAGATTTTGTGCTTTATATTTTCGCACTTCCTCAATTGCTTCTTTTTTTAAACATCCAAAGGTTTCTTGATCTATACAATGTTTTTCATAAATCTGTTGCATTAAGGGACACAATTGTTTTTATTTGAAGCTTCTGACAGTTTCTTTTGTGCAATTATTTTTCTTTCCTCCAATTTTCCTCTTAATCTTTTTGCATATCTTCTGTCTGGAAATTCTGGGCATCTTCCATAATAGTAATAGATAATTTCTTTCTTGTACTCAATAGTCTACTCTGTTGTCTTTCTGGTTCTTTTTTGGCCTATTAATTTTTGTGATTTTTGAAGACTACTGCTTCCTTCTACAATGGGGGGCCATCCTCCCCCTAGGCCTGGCATAGCTCCATTGTAGGAATGTTTCCGTGTCTTGAGGATTCTAGACTGTCATTTTTTACATTCCTGGTACCAGTGTGCTTACCAGGATTGGGCACTTTTTTTATCCTGGGTCTTGTGCACCCAGCTATCTTTCGTATTTTCTAACCTACTTCTGTCCATCATATTCAGGGTATTATGTACCCTGGCTTAAAACCTCAGCTTTGGCCGGCTAAGATCTAGCTGTATTCAACTGGATGTATAAGAGAATTTAAGTACCTTTTATCTGCACTTTTTTCAAATAATACAGCATTTTAATTGATTTATTTGTGTTGCATTGAATATTAACTGAACTGGAAGTTTTGACTCTGTTTTTTCAGTTAGTGCTTGCTAGAATTTTATTGCCTGTTAGTAATTGCAGGCGGGGTAGTCTCATTCATTGATATCCTGTCACTGCCTATTTAAGTGGTACATTTTGGAATATTTTCTGCTTAAAACCTGAGCATTGGCTGGCTAAGATCTATCTGTATTTAACTGGACGTATAAGAGAATTTACGTACCTTTTGTCTGCACTTTTTTCAACTAATACGGCATTTTAATTGATTTATTTGTGTTGCATTGAATATTAACTGAACTGGAAGTTTTGACTCATTTTTTTCAGTTAGTTCCCCACCCACCGTCTCTTTTTTTGTTTTGGTGTTAATCTTGGTGGCTTTGAAACTGCCCGCCCCTCTTGTAAAATTGTATTTGGATACTCCTTCTGGGCCCATCTCATTTGCTCACTCAACTGAGTGCAGTGAGATCATATTCTGATTTCAGGCAGTCCTACTGTGTATAAAGAGAGCATCTGGGAAAGAAAAAAAATTGTTTAAGCTTGTTTCCTGCCTTTCCTGTAAGTGGTCTAGACTGTTTGTAGGCTTCTGAACCCCCAAGCCTTTCTGTGTTGGAGGGAAGCCTTCTAGCTTAATTTTGTTTCTTAGAACTAGCCACTTTTCTAGTTTCAGCACTCAAATCTGTTTCTTTGAACGCGGCACTTGTTCAGAGCTCATTGTAAGCACTAAATAAGTTGCAAATTACTACAGCACTCAACTTTCTTCACTTGTCTAGAGGAAAGCAGTTTTTAGTACTTAATAAATAAGTACCTATCCAGGCATGTCTAAGGGTCAGCTCCCGGTGATTTCTCCTGTCTAACTGATGAATCTGGGCATCTTGGGGCAATTGCTTCATGTACACAGACAACCCTCTCCTCCTACCGCTCAACACTACAACCTGTGAGAGATGCACTTACATAGCCAAACTGGAAGCACAGCTCTCTTCACCCAAGACTGGACTAGACAGTCAAGAGGAGAAGGTAAACACTTGCACCACACCTCACTCATCACATAGTCCCTCAAAACCTACACCACCAAAACACACACATAGAAACACAAAACACACACCTACATTTGAAGAGGCTCTCAATAAAAACTTGCCCAAGCATCAGGGACCTCCAAAGCAGAAATGGCAAACTCCACCCCCCAACATAACCCAAATGACACATAGCCCACAACTCAGTGTGCCACTTAACCACAGCCCATAAGGCATAACAACAAACCCAACACTCTAGTCATAGGTGACTGTATAGTCAGGCACACTGATGTTCCACTCACCAGGCTAAACAAGGAGAAAGTTACTGTCAGCTGCCTGTCAAGTGCCAGGATCCTCCACATAACGCATGCACTTAGGTCACTCCACAGCAAGTACAAATATGACTCTGTCGTTGTCCATGTTGGTGTGAATGACCTGAGATGTACCTCCCTGGACTACATGAAAAGAGACATGGAGGAGCTCTCCGATTTTGCAGCCCAGGCAGGTATGACCCTAGCCCTGAGTAGCATCCTGCCATCATCCAGAATGATACCACAGTACAAGGACAAAATGATTGACTTCAACAATTCAACCAGGGTACATTTTTGGCTAGGATTATATAGGCCCTAGGGCCAATAGCCTAGTACCTACCTATGAACCTATATATGCTATGTAAAATTCAGTCTATATGCGAGTGTGTGTGTGTGTGTGTGTGTGTGTGTGTGTGTGTGTGTGTGTGTGTGTGTGCATGCCATCTTGGTGACATTTTGTGAAAAATAGGGTCGACCTCATGAAGGAAGAGTGGGGGAGAAATTTGAGCCAAACCTCTCAGCCAAAAGTTTGGCAATGGCCTCTGGTTTCTGTCTTTTTAATTTCTTCACTTATTCTGGGTTTCTAATACCATGACATTTACAGGTTACCTATGCCCTCATTTATCATGTCCATGATGAGTCTTCCCATGGCCTTATATATGAGATTGGTCAGACTTATGGATCTGTAGTTACTCAGATTGAAGGTTGGATCTTGTATGTGCAATGGAATGATTGTAGCCATCTTCCATTCCCTGGGTGCAAAACTGACTGTAACCTCCAGTTATAAAGTGATTCAAGTGGACCAGACAGGCCATGTTTCATGCTATTTAGTAGCATTCTAGGATATTATCAGGGCCCATCAATGTTGTATTTTTGACCTTAGAAAGTGCATTGATGACCTGTTTCCTAGTAATGGTTGGGGGAATTATGGTATGCTGTATTTCCTTTGGACTATCGGGGAGAAGAGGAGGAGTAATTTGAGCTGAACCTGTCAGCCAAAAGGTTGGCAATGGCCTCTGGTTCAGTGTGGGTGATGCATTTTACAGTAAGTTCTGTGCATTGTTGCATATTTGCCTTGAGATAGAAAGCTTTGTGATTGTTCTTTGCCTGAGAAGCTATTTTTCCTTCAAATTTAGCTTTTGAAATATTAACAAAATCAGCTTAGATTGGTCAGGGGGATTTTAGTATGTTAGGCTTTGTTCCTCCCATGCATGGCTAAGATTTTTTTTTCTTTTGTTGTATAACTGACTGACATTGTGATTCCACCAGGTTGGTTTGTCCTTTTCTTAACTCATTCCCTCCAGTACAGCTCTTTTGAATGTGTACCTTTAACTCTCAGTGGGTGTGGCTTGAGCCTTTAAAAAAATGAATATATCACCTTACAGGTCTAACAAACATTCAATGACAGAGGTCAAACATCGATAGAATTGTGTTCGCCATCATGTATGCTTCAAGATAAAACATCCTGATGCCTTGTATATACCATGGTTTTGGAATTATTAATGCAAATATGAACAAGTAATATTTGACACCTAGAGGTTAAGTAGGAGGTAACTGCAGAAACACCTGGAGGCGCAGTCCGCTGTAATGAGTTAATATGGGTGGACACAGGGATTGTGTAAAAAGCTCAGAATATGCTATGGTGTTTATTGGGTTTGGGAATGCTTGGAATTTAGCCAAGGTTTCACTTAGATTTCAAGCAATACTGCCTTATGGTCAGATCTGATGAGCGAGACATTACATTGGGTGAGGAACATCATTCCACAAGGTTAAGTATATTTGTACCCTTGTTAGGAGAATGGGCCAACTGTTCCAGGATAATGAACGAAGTTTAGGAATCACTGGGCTTGTGAGTTAGAAGTTGTGTAGGATTCCCAATTTATAGAAGGGTAGTTGAGATCCACCATGAAGATTGTACTGCTTTGAATGGTGAGGGACTCCAGTACATTGAGATAGGTAGTATGGGTTTCCTTGGACATGGAGGGGACCTATAAGTTGCAAGGATATAGTACGAGACTCTGTTTATGGTCAGTTGTGCATGTATGACTTCCAGTGGGTCATACACTTTATCTAGACTGGATGTGAGATTGTTTTTAATAAAGACTCCTCCACTTTTAGTTCCATCCTGTGCAGTAGCTGGTCTAAAGATGTGAAAGGCATTATAACCTTGTACTGCTGGAGTAGTCTCTGTGACTTTTAACCAGGTCTTCATTACTACCTGGAAGTCTATATTCTCCAGGGACAAAAAGTATTGCAGGGAGTGGAGTTTCTTAAGATTTCTAGCATTGAGCAGTACAACCTTTAGAGATTCCTTCATAGGTTCAGTTAAGTTAGGAGGTTTTTCAGTTTGGCATTGCCTAAAAAAAGATACTGTGGGGTGTAAAGGCCTTTGCCAATATCTGAAAGCCTAGAGGGGATAAGTCTAGACAATTCCTGGCAAAGCAGTGTAGTCCTCTCCGGCTGTCAAATATTGTACCCCCTTGGACTGATACCAGAAGATAAGCCAATTGTTAAAATCAATCAATCATTTTCTGTTGATAATGTGGCATTATCCTTGGAGAAGGTGGTATGCTGCTCAGTGCTAGGCTCATACCTGCCTGAGGCACAGAATCACTTGAACTTGATCATACATCAGTTCATATAGTCAAAGCAAGTACATCCTAGGTCATTAACACCCACATGGACTATAACAGAATCATACTGATATATGTGGTTCATTGACCTGAGTGCTTGTGTGACTTGACAGATCCTAGCCCCAGAAAAGCAGCTAACAGTGACTCTCTCCTTACTCAGTCTGGTGATGGGGACATTGATGTGCCTCACTAAAGAATCACCAATGACCAGGAAAATTTGGCTGTGTGCTAGTTTGCCTTAAGGGCTTAGCAGTAGAGGCACTGAATATACTGTTACTACGTGTAGCTGTGGGTGGTGTTTTAATGGAGTGTTTACATGATGGCTCACAATCTTTTTTTTTTTTTGCTTGAGCTTTTTTAGGAGTTCTTAGTCTTTTAGGAAGGTTACCTGTAAGTGCCTCAACGTAAGTAGTTTTATGTGTAGATTCTTTACCCTCTGAAATATGCACGATGCAAGTGTAAGTAACAACGTCTATAGGATTAGTTTTGGTTGTATAAGAGAGTTTTGCCTCTGGAATTAAAGTGTATTTACACCTGCTGCATACTTCATCTGTTTTATTAAGAATATTTTGGTTATCATTTGCATGTGGCAATTACTACAAAGTCTCAGAATACCATCTCAACCAGAATGGCCCAAGGGAGAGAGTCGGGAAGTGCATATGCATGGCTGCTGATCTACTAGGGAGAACTGAGGGGAACTGAAATATTGAATAGGTCAATAACACAAGTATGTGCAGTGCTCATCTATGTGCAAACTAGATGCTCTAGAAGTTTAAGGGCATTTCCCCTTCTCCAAGATGCAACAATTTCACAATTAGTATATGTTAGTAGCACAAAATGTGGGACGGTACAGCCCTCCACATCAAGAGATGTGTGTGTGTGGGGGGGTGGGGGGGTTCTTCTGATTGAAAGGTGTACCAGATGCTTTCAATATTTGCTACTTTTCTATTTGAATTATGGTTTGTTTTTCTAAGTCTTGGGATTCCCATTTTGATCTTGTAGTTCTGATAGCAAATCAATACTTAGACATCATAGCCCATCAGAGACAACTTACCAAATTTCTGAGAAGATGGTTCACAGTGGACACACTAGTTTCTATTTTATTTGCATATAATGTGCATGTAATAGATAACATCAGTCACTGCGATCCTCATGTTCCAGTCTTATGTCATCTCCATCTGTTTCTGGATAATTAAATCCTTATACCTTAATGCACTGTCATGAGGGTGTACCCATGACAACATTCAGAACACATGCTTGTAATACAGCTTTCTTATGAAATAATAAAAGCACGTTGCATGTATACAGTGGATTCCAGTTTAATGAAATAATTTAATCATCTATTTTCCATTCCAGATATCTCTACTTATCTACAAGGTGAGCCAAAGAAGAGTTCAGTTTCTGCTGCAGTGTGCTGTTTACCTAGGATACTGCATCAGCTTTGTGCTGTTGTACAAGCCCTAGTAGCAAATAGTACAATTAAACATGATAGCAACTTAATAAACTATTATAATTATCTAGAGATGAGCCTTTTCTCTTTTATCTATTGGATCCAAACTTTTCCTGTTTGAAGATGTACTTTACTGTACATTTCCATCTGGTACACAACTAAAACCTGCCAGGTTTTATATATACTGCCTAGTAGCTCAGTCTAGTTCGGGCACATTCCTCATAGGTGATTTATGCCCCTGGAATGGTAGTAGCCATGTCACCCCCCCCATTGCCTTATAGCTGTATGGGTTGTTGCACACCCTACTAAATGTGTGGATTGAGTAGCACACATTCTAACGTCCGTGCTACAGATGCATCCTGAAATAGTGCAACTACCAACAGCAAAGACATTTGAGTTTTCTTATGATGCATTCCTTGTACATCCTGTGTTTGAATTCCTTACAATATGAATGGCTGTCTTTCTAATACAAAAAAAAAGACAGACATGCTATGACTACCCTACAGAGACTATGTAAGCATATTGGATGTGCATATGTGCTTTGTTTACTTTGGGGGGCAAGGTGTGGACTGCAAGTACAACTTGCAAGTCATTGTCTGGACCACTGTTGTGTAATACAGGTCTCACCTGTGTTCTAGAGCTGGCTGTCAGTGTGTCTTGGTCCTACATACTGCTGCACACTGTGGAAATAGGACTACATGCAAATCAGTCACTAAATAATTCAGACGACTGCCTGTAAGTGATGTGGCCACTAAGAACCTACATATTTGATGTGCAGTGGTTGTTTATACATCCTTTCCTTAGGTTTTTGAAAAAAGTGCTGTTCAAGTCTGCTGGTAAAGTCTGCATTAACTATAATAGTTTAAGTAAATTATCCATCAAAATAGTCTCTGATATTTTCCACAAATTAAAGTGGGGTAATAATGTGTTAAATTCCTTTCTTTTGATTGGTTAATGTTGCATAGTTTAAATAAAATATTTGACTAACAGCATTTGATATCTTTATTCTGAAATCATTCATCCTTGTTCTTGTTCATATGAAGAGGCATTCCTGGAAGTCTGTTTGCAGGGGTAAAAATACATCCTCACAAGTTCAATTTTACTGCTATGCATGCAATATCCTGTTGCTGCTCAAAGTTATGCACTTCCTGACAGCTTAACTAATGAACAGTATGGATCTGATTTGAATTTCATGTTACTCATATATAGGGCTACTTTGAGTCCACCTACCCCCCAAGACAATACAAAGTCTTGCAGATTTTTTTTGCATAACATATGTTAGTGGTTCTAAATACAAGAAAAACAAGATAGAAGCCTCTTGGATCTAAGTTTCAGAGGTGTATCAACTGCATTCTGTCTAAACACCTTCATATGTGAGACTAAGGTATTATAAATATCAGTCATACCTCTCAACTGTCCCTGATTTTCAGGGACGTCCCTGATTTTGACTCAAATTTTAACTCTGTCCCTCTTAATCCCTCTTAAAACTAGTGACTTTTGGAGGAAAGGTGGTGAATTACACTTAATGAATAATGACAATAATTAAGAGTTATAAACTTCTTTTACTTCAGAAAATATGTATTAATTCATATGCCCTGATTCTGTCAATGTTTCAAGTTAATAGCACTAATAAATAAAGTCCCCTTTGGCAAAAACAAAGTGCCCACAAATTACCACATAGGTGGTAATCCATTAAGTACAGAAGAAGTAATTAGGGACCTGGGGACCCAAGTTGATAGCAATCTCTCATTTGACAACCACGTGGCCAAAGTGGTTAGAAAAACATTTTATATAGCCCACCTAATCATGAAGGGATTCACATCTAGATCAGGGGACGTCATCGTGCCTCTTTACTCATCCCTCATCAGGCCCATAATTGAGTACAATGTCCCTTTTGGGATGTACCTTACCAGACACCTGCAGCAACTGGAAAGACCCCAAAAGTACCTCACCAAGAGGATCAAAGGGCTCAAACAGATGCCATATGCTGCCCGGTTAAAGAAACTCCAGCTCTACTCAGTGGCATACCGCCTGTTCAGAGGTGATCTGTGCCTGACGTATAAAGCCATGTCCAACCCGGAATTAATGGACATGCTGCACCTCAGAAAATCCAAATCCCATCGAGCTACGCGCTGGAGAGACTTGAACCTCAGCACTGAAATAAATAGGACATGCTGGAGGGACAGATTCATAACACAGAGGCTCCCTTCACTCTGGAATAAAATCCCAGTCCAGGTTAGGCAGAGTCCCTCATTGACTCTCTTCAAGAGGAATCTTGATGAGTTGATGGGAGATCGTAGGTTTACCCCGGGTATCACTTCTGTGTCACTGTTAGACAGAGGCACAGTATACTAACCTCGAAAAAGGGCATAGCAAAATAAATTTAAAATGGGTGGCGAAAGCCAAACACATTCTGGCTAGGCTTATAAATGCCCTAGGGCAGATAGCCTAGTATGAACCTATGAACCTATGAACCTATAATATTTTAAAAGTGTCCCTGATTGTCCCTGATTTTTGCTTGACTTGTCCCTGATTCTGTTGAAATTTGTCCCCAATTGGTTGAGAGGTCTGGTCATGACTGTTACAAATTATTTCTCTTTCAGATTTGACTAGTACCACCAGCTGGAATACTGAATGCTTCTTCAGTGCCCAGACTCCTGAACAGAGCTTAGGTCCATCTTTCTTCTGTTTTGTGGATCAGAGAAATCATCACTCTGATGTTGTCCCCTGGCAGTGCCATGGAACAGAGAGATAAAACCCTGACTACAGTTCAGGTGACCTGGGTTCAATTTATGGCTTAGCCATCTGAGGATTTGGCAAGGGAAGAATGGGTATACACTCAGGAAAGCTTCATGGATGATCCCCAAGTGGGGGTTGGAAATGTGCAGGAGGTACTGTCCATGGGGGGGGGGGTGAGGGCATTGGCTGAGTTGTTGCAGAGGAGGGACAATGCACTGACACTTCCTAATGCACATCTCGTTCTCAAAAACACTCCTCAGGTGCAAGATGAGGGTGCTTGATCTCACCATCCCCTGCATGGGTTAGAGTTAGTCTGAGAGAAGAAAGGAAAGCCTGGTTAACCAGATGAATGTGAATAGGCCCTGGGGGCACCTGATGGTCAGGTGAAAGCAGCCAAAAAGAGAGAGACAGAGAAAAATTCTGATGTTGTCCTCATATGTTGGTGTCAGTGAGATGAAGTCACAATGGCTTTCATTTACCAGGTGTTGCAATATCTAAATAAACTTCTTTACTATAATGTATGCGAATATTTTAATATCTATATTCCAGACTGAAGTCGACCTGTATAAAATTTCAAGTGCTGGGTCTTTTCCTGGTTTTGAAATGCTTGTTTTGACTGCTTGATTCCATGTTTTAGGGATAGACTATCCCCCATCAAGTACTTCTCTTATGTATGAAGACATATTCATTTGCAGTGAGACTCACTGTTTTTATAACCTTCATTGCTATACCCATTTGATCCTACATAATCATTTTTTAAGGAACTTTAGTGGTTTCAAGAAACTCTGACTCAGTTAATGGTTTATATAATGTCTCTGTTTATTGTACATAAAAAGGAGTGGAGTCTCCTTAACTAAGGTTATACACTGATCTGTTTGTACAAAGGGCATATATATATTTTTTTCTCCAGATAATGTTTTCTATAACATTCCTTAAATGCCGTTTCTATCCAGCCTCTCTATAATAAATAGGGTTTCCTGACTATTTTTATTTTAGTTATGGTGGTTTGTTTAATCTGCTGCTGTGATCTAAACTTAGTAGCATAGTTGCTCAAGTGGCTGTTTCATGGTCTTATTTTTGTTTCAGCTGTTTTAGTACCTGCACAGTTTGGATATTAAAGATGTCCTATAACTATTAAACACACACGTGCATGTTTATTTTCTCTCACATACTCTAACTTCTGTAGCTACATTTGTAAGCCCTGTAATCTTTTTCTTTTCTGATATGGGTGAATTTCCTGATAGTCTTCCTCTTCTGAAGTAGGTTTAATTGTACCCCAAAATGCTTGATGCTTTACTGTTGATTTCTGTTGATTTTCAGAGGAAATCACTACCAGCATGATATCAATTTGTGTCAGGAAATGATTCAGTTTTTTGGGGGGTTTCTTTTTTGTTTATGGTTGCACGACCATGAATTTAGTGTGTGTGTATGTATATATATATATATATATATATATATATATATATATATATATATATATATAGGTGTGATGAGACAAAGTTCCCCCATGAGGGTGCAAGAAATGTTATTTTCCCTTCGAAAATGCTTTTCTTTATTTCATCTATGGAAGCTTCATCCATGTCCTTTTATTCTTGAACATAAAACGAGTTGTATTAATTCACCTTTTATAAACAACCTATGTCATCAAAATATGCCAGTTCCTTTTAAAAATGTTGCAGATACCAGCAGTATCTATGATATAAGTCATATGGAACCAAATCAAAGTATCTGTTGATCTCTGATCTTTTATGTCTTGCATTTCTCCAAAAATGGTGCTGTTCTGGAAGCTCTGAGTTCATTTACTAAA
Source organism: Protopterus annectens (assembly GCF_019279795.1). Lineage (NCBI taxonomy): Eukaryota > Metazoa > Chordata > Ceratodontiformes > Protopteridae > Protopterus > Protopterus annectens. The sequence continues at coordinate 719,128,316 of NC_056747.1, forward strand.
GTTACATTTTCATTAAATTCCTCTCATCAATAGTCCCTGTTGGTGAATTCTACCATCATATTCTTAACAGTATTAAACTAGTCACTAGTCCTGCTGGTAAACTGTCATGCATGCATTAGCTGACCTTTCTTAATGTTTTTATAAACACATTTGAGGTGCATGCTACCCCTACACAGATATATATTTTTCTTGCATTTTCTATGGACATTTGTACAAAGTCCTACAGTTGAATCTAAAGAAATGGTCACTGAAGGCAATTTACACAATGCCCCAGTGAACACACTTTTTAGAGAACATTGAACACCATTTTAGGTTTATGATTATTGAGAAAGAGTTTAATAATATTAGAGGAGGAGATATTACTAATGCCATTAAATGTGCAGAAGTAGGTGGATTATAAAAGTAAATGCTACAAAAAGCCAAGCTTGAATGGCAATTTAAGCATTTCATCTGCTCTTAAAGACAGAGGACTTAAATACTGATAGGATGTTTTGTGTCATATGATTTGATGCGTCTTATAATAACAGTAGAAATGGTTTTAATGATTTATTATTGTTTGTTACATCTGCAAAAGTGCGGAAAGCGTGAAAGCGCTACTGTGAGTTTTTAATTAAATAAAGAATTACGCTTTGGCTATGGTCCACTCTTGGAAAGTTTGTTTTGACAATCTAAGTTAAAAGGAGATGTGAGGTGGAGATCTTTTGTATTTTGTATGGTATAGTAAGGGATAAAAAGGTTGGATATTTATTGTATATGGGGCTGGTTTGATCATAGTAAGGAAGACCAGTGGTGTTTATATGATGGGGAAAGAAGAACAATAAATTTGCATATATGGTTTGAAACTCTTTGTGAGTTGATTAGACTCTTTTTAGAACAGTTGGCCAGAAAAGGTAAACCATATTCCAAACGAGGGTGCAGATTGCCTCTGCCAGTGTTTGCCCTTCCTTGGGATGCAAGAAATCTACACTTGAGGTTATAGGCACCAACTGTTCTAATTTTAGTTTTGATCAGACTGACATAGTTATTCATCATTAGAGAGGGCTTTAAAGTGATATGTATTTATTTGAATGAAGCAACAGGATCAAGTGAAGAATTGTCTTAGTGAGGGGTGTAACGTACATATGGACTGTAATCTCATGGGAATGCCAAAGCACATTATCATTGGTCTTGTTGGTGTTAGGTGTGAAGTGTTTTTTCTTTTTATATTTGTGACATTTTTAACTATCTGGTTTTAGTTGATTGTGAACAGTATGTTATGATGGGGATGATCTGAAAATATGTTGTTAGTGTATTAGAGGATGCTGGTGGTTTGGAGCAAGTGGGGAAATCAGTTCTGATAAAGGTAAATAGAAGAGGTCTAAGAACAGATCCTTGGAGTACTCAAGAGTAAAATGTGTATGCAGACTAGGGGTCTTGATACATCTTGACTGCAAAGGATCTGGTGGAGAGATAGCTACTGATGCAGAAAACTGTGGAAACCCCAAAGCTGAAGTAATGTAGGGAATTAAATAGAAGTGAGCGGTTGATGGTATCAAAAATCCTAGGTAAATTAACAAAGGATGCTACAGTAAGAAGGCCTTGGTCAGCTGAAGAAAGTATAGCTACTGAGAGACAATGGTACTTAAGGTGCTTCTTACTCTGCTGAATCCATATTAGTGGTAGAGGGGCAAGCTGCATTTTTACAGCTAATCATTATTTGATCATAGACTGCCTTGTTCAGTAATTTAGCTAGACCTTAGAACAAGGGATGGGTCAGGAATCAGATGCGATTGCTGGTGGGGGGTTAATCAATGGTGCTGTGTTTACAGTACTTTTTTCCCTTGTGAAGGGTATGACTGTTGTAGTCGGACTATATTAGATATATGACAGATGTGATGTATGATATAGTCCTTGCATTGTTTAAGGAACCAAGGGTACACTATCAATATCAATGTTGTTGATTTAATAATCTCTCAAGCAGTTGGTCTGTAATCTTAAAGGAGATTATTTCAAGTTAAACATTGAATGGCAGTATTTAATTGGTTGATTTGTAGTACAGTTGAGTGGATTATATGATATACTAGTAGGGTTTACATAGAAATGTTTAATTAGGGTATCAGGGAAGACAGAAGGGCAGATATAATTTGTTATTGGAGCAGATGATTTTCTTTCTTTCTTTTTTCTATTTCTTTCCAAAATAAATTTGATCTCAGTGTTTGGCTCTGTTTTAAAATGTAATATTCAGCTTTAACTCTTTGCATGGCTTTTTTGTTTTTTGTAGCACTCCTAAACTGGAGGTAATATGGTTGGTGTTGAAAGAAAATGGATTTTTTTCCAGGCTAGGCTAAGTGCTTGGTGGAAAATGTTTCTTTGGAAGTTTTTATATAGTAGTAAAAGGTGCAAGGATTGTTTGGATTAATGTCTAGACATTTGCATGACCAATCAATGCAGTTTAATTCTCTACTGAGTTGCTTTCTGGAGTTCTGTGTCAGAGTATGTAGTAATGATACAGATTTGTTGGAGGGGTGGTTTGGTGGATCAGGGGAATATTAGCACAGTGATGAGAGTGTTTTGAATCTTATGACTGCTATATTGTTGAGACGCAATGGGCTCTGGGAAATTACAGTTAGATTAAGGCCACTGAAGAAGCCAATGATATTAGAGTTATGTGGGTCTAGGAAATTTACACTGAAGTCACCAAACAAAAGAAGGCTGGGGTTTGATTATGTCATTATTCACTGAAAACAGCCTCTTATTTTTATCTACCGTTGCACTAGTCTTTTTGATAATTCTCCCTAGTAAAATGAAGCAAGCTCAGTGGTGTAAGGGTGTCCCCAGTCTATCAGCCTCTCACTTTATATAGCTAGTATTCCCTCTGGCACACTGTACGTGTATCCTCTCAAAGCATGATTCTTTTTTAATAAATATTACTGTATGTCTTTCAGGATTACAGAATGAAGAGACATGAATTTCCCATGGTCTTTCTTATCTTGAAGTATAAGAAGCAACTTATTCTGCTGCCAGAGCTTGCAAGCATGAACTGGTCAGATATATCACTGAAGAAGTGTAGCACAGATGTGCAGTACCTTTTAAGTGCTCTCCATACCCTGCAAGACAAGTATTAAATTGATCATTACTAGAAGGAATAAGAGCAAAACTGGCTCCATTGTGACCTCTCACTTTAACAAAACCACTGCAGAGAGAAAACATGTGCAGATAACTTACAAAGTTCTTAGTAGTCACTCACTGTGGCTAGAGATGTATATAAAAAAAATTCTATCTTGTTTGCTAATTTCCCGCCTTTTCTAACTAGAATAGTCCAGTTTCCAGGCTTTGCTGGTTTCAGGACTTTAGTTTCAGTGTTCAGAGCTATCCAGACCTTGATGTGGTAGAGGGAGGTCCTACTGCTTACCAGTGAGAGTGGGAGCATTGTACTACCCATCTAACACAAGATGAGTGGTTTCCAGCCCTAAAATTGCAATTCTGTTGGCCATTTTTGGCTAATTTCTATCCCCTTCAACTTTCTTCTATCCCCTTCAACTTTCTGGCATAAATATGCATGTTTGTGTGCATTTGCACACCGCTCAGCACCGTGGGGCTAAGGTTAAACTAGCCCCGCTGCCAGAAAGTCTGCTCTTCGAATTTTCCCTTAGAACTAGCTAGTATATCAGCAGTAGCACTAAAAATCTGTATACCTGTGAGTAGCACTTGCTCTAAAATGCGCTAAAAAGCACTAGGAAGCCTTAATTTGGTACACGCACTCACCTCTCCTTGGTAATAAGGATAAAATAGTCGTAGGCACTAGACAATACCCTGCCAAAAATGAAGGGAAAACAGCTCTTGTACTACACAAAGAAAGCACCTAACCAGGCTTGTCCAAGGGTCAACTTCTGGTGATTTCTCCTGTCTACCTGGTGAATCTGGGCATACTGGGGCAATGCAGCAATTGCCTCATGTTCTCCTACCTCCTAACACTATAAGCTGCGAGAGATGCACTTACATAACCAGCACTTACATAACCAAACTGGAAGCAAAGCTCTCTCTACCCAAGATTGTGCTAGACAGTCAAGAGGAGAAGGTCAACAACCACACAACACCTCAAACAACACATAGTCCTTCAAAACCCACACCACCAAAACCCACACATAGCAACACAAAACCCACATATGCAGAGGCTCTTAACATTAACCTGCCCAACCAACAAGGACCTCCAAAGCTGAAACGCAAACAAACACCACCCCCAAACACAACCAAAGCATCACATAGGTCACAACACCAGTGTGCCACCCAACAGCAGCTCCTAAGGCAAGACAACATACCCAACACTTTAGTCATAGGTGACTATAGTCAGGCACACTGATGTCTCACTCACCAGGCTGAACAAGGAGAAAATTACAGTTAGTCGCCTGTTGGGTGCCAGGATCCACCACATAACACATGCACTCAAGTCACTCCACAACAGGTACAAATATGGCTCTGTCATTGTCCATGTTGGAGTGAACGACTTGAGACGTACCTCCCTGGACTACATGAAAAGAGACATGGAAGAGCTCTCGGATCATGTAGCCCAGGCAGGTATGACCCTAGCCCTGAGTAGCATCCTGCCATCGCCCAGAATAATACCACAGTATAAGGACAAAATAATTGACTTCAATAATTGGCTAAGCTTCTGGTGTCATTTAAAGGGGATCCAGTATCTGTCTGCCTGGGACGACATGATCGACAAACCACAATGCTTTTCAAAAGATGGTTTGCACCTGTCACCCCTGGGATTCAGGTTACTGGCAAAGGCTCTTGCCACACCTACAGAGCCTTTTTAGGCAAGGTTCAAATGACAAAACTACCACCGCAACAGGTACAAGCAAGCAAAATCTGAAGGTAATACGACTTAATGCTAGAGGTCTAAACCTCAAAATGAACTCTCTCGAGGCTCTCCTAAAAATGGAGAACATCAATATCTGTGCAGTAACTGAGACCTGGTTCAAAGCTCCAGAGAGCACCCCTGCAATACCAGGCTACAACTCATACCACACTTTTCGGCCACCAAACCAGCACCAAAACACTAAAGGTGGGGGAGTGTCCATATTCACCAAGGATATTCACACCTCCAGGCTGGTTGCCCAATACAATGCATCTGAAATTCTCCAGGTGCAACTAACATTAGATAAGACCACAATACAAATTGTAGCTTGCTACAGATCCCCCATCATGCCCCAAGATTCTCACTACACCTTTCTAAACATACTGGAAAATATTAAGATACAACCAAACACCCTAATACTGGGTGATTTCAACTACCCTGCCATTAACTGGGAAAACTACTCCTGTACCAAGACCTTTGCTCAATGGTTCTTGGAATTCATAAATTCCAATGCCCTAGAGCAACTAATTCATAGTCCCACCAGGGTACCAATATTCTAGACCTGGTCATTACCAACATGGGAGATTGATGCTCCGCACCAGTGGTCATCCCCTCGTTGGTCAGATCAGACCATAAGCTAATCACCCTTGACATCCTCATCCCACCCCATCCCCCTTTAAGGAAACCTCTGTAAAAAACTTCTCCAAAGCCAACTTCATGCTTCTCAAGTCAGAAATAACAAACTTAATGACACCCATGCAGATGGGAACTGGAAGTTCAACTGCTGAATCCTACACTAAGGTGCTGTACGAGCACATTCACTCGTGCATGGACTGAGCCATCCCAAATAGAATCAAGATGCTGTCCTCTAAAAAAGGAATCCAATCTGGTGGTCTCTTGCCATAAACAAGCTGTACAACAGAAGGAAAAAACTGTTGCAGAAAAGAGGAAGAACCCAGGATTCAAAAAACTCCCTCACCAGCCTCAGTAGAAAGCTGAGATCCCTCATAAAATCTTCCAAAGCTAGTTACGAAAACAAAATTGCCAAAGATTCCAAAGACAACCACAAGGCATTCTATAGCTATGTCAAGAATCTAAATGGCAATACTTAGAGCTACACCAGAATGGCATTAGCCATATCCTGGCAGATAGATTCAGTGCCAGCTTCACCCCCCTCTCGCCCCCTAAAGGGCACATCTCAATACCAAAAGAATGTCAAAGTCTGGTAATTACGGCCACTCAGGTAAAAACCGCACTCTCCAAAGCCAAGAATACAGCTTCCATGGGACCAGACGACATCCCAGTCTGTGTACTGCATGAACTACAAAATTAACTGGCACCTTACCTGTATGTCATGTTTAATCATAGCCTGACCTCAGGCTTCGTGCCCACAGAGTGGCGCACAGCTACAGTCATCCCACTCCACAAGGGGGGATCCACTTTGAGTCTGATGAGCCTGATCTGTAAGGTCATGGAACGTATTATTATGGAACGTATAAACAAAGGCAATCTCAACCTTCAAACACTGGACCCCACCCAGTCTGGGTTCATGAAGGGCCGATCTTGCCTCCTGAACCTGATTGACTTCTTCGGATCAATCTCCAGAGCAGTGGACGAGGGTAAGGTGGTTCACACAGCCTACTTGGACCTCACCAAGGCTTTTGACACAATCCCCTACTCTGGAATCATAGATAAATGTACTAAGCTGGGCATTAATCCCTACATTACTCAATGGGTTGCAAACTGGCTTACTGACAGAACACACACTGTAAAAGTAGCCGACTCCAAATCCAGATCCAGACAAGTGACAAGTGGTGTACTGCAGAGTTCTGTCCTGGGACCACTCTTGTTTGTATCTACTTCTCTGAAGTATAGGCCAACACAAAGGGACTCTGGCTTACAAAGTTTGCAGATGACTACAAGCTGGGAGCCATTATTGAATCCCCAATGATGTGGATATACTACAAAAGGGCCATACCAGAACTGATGCCTGGTGCCAGAGCCATGGGCTCAAGCTAAATGCCAAAAAATGTATAGTTGTCCCCTTTGGGAAAAAAACATATACCTGTGAACTACCACATAGGTGGCAGTACACTAAACACTTAGTGTGATAAGAGACCTAGGGAGACAGGTGGACAGTGGTCTCACCTTTAATAACCACATAGCCACAACAGTTAGAAAATCCTTTTATGTGGCACACCTCATCACTAAGGGCTTTTCATCCAGAGAAAAAAAAGGAGGTCATTGTCCCTCTGTACTCATCCCTCATTAGACCCATTATAGAATACAATGTCCCATTTGGTATGTACCTCACAAGACATCTGCAACAACTAGAAAGGCCGCAGAAATACCTCACAAAAAGAATCACAGGACTAAAGCAGATGCCTTATGTTGACCATCTAAAGAAACTCCAGCTATACTCTGTTACATATCGCCTACTCAGAGGCAATCTCTGCCTAACATACAAGGCCATGTCAAACCCAGAGGTGTTGGACATGCTACACTTAAAGAAATTCCAATCCCTCCGAGCCACACGCTCCAGGGATCTTAACCTTATCATCACGATGAATAGAACATGCTGGAAGGATAGGTTCCTGACCCAGACACTTCCCATACTCTGGAATAGGCTGCCCATACATGTCAGGCAGAGTGCCTCAATGGCCCTCTTCAAGAGGAACCTTGACGATTGGATGGGAGATAGGAAATTCACCCTGGGGATCACATCAGTAGCCCTGCTAGACAGGGGTCCAGGAAAGTAAATATTTGTGGGAAGCAATAGCCAGGGAATCATTATGGCTAGGCTTGTATAGGACGATAGCCTAGTACCTACCTATGAACCTATCAAATACACACACACACACACACACACATTTTATATATATATATATATATATATATATATATATATATATATATATATATATATATATATAGTTGACCAATAAAGGCAAAGTAGGTTTTCTAATGCAGAAGTAGGGTTTCACTCTGCAGCAACCCCAAGGATCTCTTGAAAGACAAAACATAGCTGACAGAGAAGAGACTAGTACCTTGCATCTGTTGGCTCTATATCAGATGCCTTTCCAAAATTACTTGCATACAAGCTGGATCTTGTAAATGACTGTGCTGCTCAGTCCTCCAGAGACAGTTCCATTTGGGTTGTTACTCAGTTTCATCTGCCAGCTAGTAACTCTGACTCAGGTTAATCACTAGCAGAGAGGTGTGCCTGGGTATGGCAAGGCACACTTTAACAGGATATATCCCAATTATACTAGAGTTCATCTCTGTTTCAGTCACTGACACAATCAACCTGTCACCCACTGCAAGTTTCCTCTTCCCTGAATTTTGAAAAGCTTCCACCATTGTACTGCTACAATAAATGTGGTACATCAAAACAGTCAAGTTCTGTAGGCCTATGCCAGTTTTTCCCTCACTCTCCAAAGTATTAAGAAGGCCTGTATTAAACCATGTGAA